>NC_137037.1:51226860-51261860 GCF_032717465.1 Coenobita brevimanus
GAGGGGAGTAAACAGGGTGAGAGGAGGAAAATGAGAGAGATGGATGGACATAACAGTGAATGTATTATGTATATTAACCTGACAAATCCCGAAGTAAGCTGGTAAGGGTGAGGTAATATGGAGCCTGACCCTACCGTGACACCATATAATTATTGACTTATCCACCGATAGATCTATATATCTATCTATAGCCCGACGCCCTAATCCCGCAAAGAGTGGCCGCAGACAAAACGCCTCCAAGTCGCTCTGTCACCCACCATTTGACTACCCTCCCCCCAACTCACCCCCCCTCCTTCATATACCTCTCAACTCCATCCCTCCACCTCATCCTCGGTCTACCCCTCCCTCTCCCTCCCTCCACTTCACCTACATACACCCTCCTAGTCAGTCTTTCATTCTCCATTCTCTCCACATGTCCAAACCACCTCAGTGTATTTCTCCTAATCTTCTCAACCACATCCACATCCACCCCACAACGTTCCTCCACTTCTTCATTCGTCAACCTGTCCCTCCATGTCACTCCACATGCTCCTCTCAAGTAACTCATTTCCACTGCTCTCACTCTTGACTTGTTCCCCTCTTGCAAGGTCCACGCCTCGCTTCCATACGTCAGGGTAGGGATCACAATACTATCATGCAGTGACTTCTTAACTTCCATACTCACCTCCCTATTTCTCATCATTGCTTTCAGTGAACCAACAACCTTCCTTCCCTGCTGTACCCTTTCACGCACTTCATCCCCCAACGTTCCATCCTTACTCATCACACTACCCAAGTACTTGAATGCACTCACACACACACTTTTGAAATGCCTCACTAGTACATGATCCCCATTCTTGTGAGATTGGTTTATAGCGCTCTTTCCTTAGTCACAAATCTTCGTGTCTTGAATATTGGCGTAGCTTGCATATATACCAAGGATGCATTCATATTAAAGAGAATATTGCTTGGGTACTTAACAGGTTCTTTTTCATATGCCTTGCAAGTTCAGTGTCCGCGTTCCCATGAGATTAGGAGAGTTTCTGCCACCTGTTTAGTGATACATTTTCTATATTGTGTCCTAGTATTCCTTTGTATGTTAACATGCCTAAGAATGTTGGTGTACTCTGCAGACATAACTTAAATGCAAGATAAAACTGATATAAGCATGTACGGCAAAGGTGACATAAGGCCCTCACCATCTGACCAGAATTTAGACTCATGAGAAAAGTAGGACATAAAATACCGAGACAATAAAGGCTGTGAAAACAAACTGGTTGGAAGACAGGAGTTAATATCCAAAAAACTTAAACAGTCAAGCGAAACTTACAGGTACTGATACAATAAAAAGGGAGGGCACACAGTAACGAGACAAGAGAAGCTGGGAAAACACACTGGTTGCCAAATAAGAGTTACTATCCCAAGAGGAGTGATAGCAAGAGACACCTACAGCTACTGAGACGGTAAAAAAGGAGGTCACAGAATAACGAGACAATAAAAAGCTGGAAAAACAAACTAGGTTGACGCTCAGAGCCAAACTACACACACTCAGAGACGGTAGAGTTAGAAGGGCGGGTGTGTGTGTGTGTTGTGGAGCCCTACTTTAAGACTACAGTACGATACAAACATCCGTATACTTTTCCTACTGTCAAGCATTACTGTGTGTGTGTGTGTGTGTGTGTGTGTGTGTGTGTGTGTGTGTGTGTGTTGGGAGGGGGCTGTGTTCGTGTTGAACAACACTTTTACTAGGCAAAGATGGCAATTTTAGGCCACGTCAGAAAATGGTAAGTTTCTCCTTACAATTATGAAACTTGGAGAAACCATAATAAGTCAAGAGGATGCTTAAGGCTTTATCTTAGACCCTGAGTGATAAAAGTCTCCCAGAACGATTAAAAAAAAAGTTGAAATAGACGTAAACGAAAGAGACATCACGATATCTTGGGCGTCACCCTCCTGTCAGCTGTATTTAGACAGCTGTGGAGGCGGGAAAGATAGTGACAGATAACCACAACTACCAAATTTGTCCAACTGCATTAAAAGCCACTAAACCTTCACATAAATCTGAGTTATCTTGTCAAATGAAGGGAACTTAATCTGGGTCCCTTTCGTAAGTTGGAATGGATCTTTCTTGGCATCCCGCCCCACCTCTCTCTCTCTCTCTCTCTCTCTCTCTCTCTCTCTCTATCTATCTATCTATCTATCTATCTATCTATCTTTCTACTTACCTACCTACCTACCTACAGTTCCGCCATTTTAGAATACTCAATATGTCTGACTAAGCATACTGAATTCTGTCATAGAAGATATTTAGCAGACCTTATTGTAAACTATCTGGAGAGAGAGAGAGAGAGAGAGAGAGAGAGAGAGCAGCAGCAGAGGGTAAGTGAGCAGAAAGAACAGAGAAAACAGACCGACAGGGATGTGAAGAAAAACTGGCAGAACAAGGAGACGGAATGGACAGGGCAAGTAGGCTAAGCAAAAAAAGACAGTGATGATGGGTGGGGTGGGGCTACAGGATTATCAAGGGTAGGGTAGATGAGAGGTAGAATAGGGCAGATGTAGGGTGGGGAAGAGTTGGACAGACTTGGGGTAGGGGTGGGGTTAAGGTAGCTGTAAGGCAAAGGTGAGGTAGGGAGGGGTTAGGTACAAGTGAGGCTGGGTATATGCAAGGTAAGGGTTGGGTATGGTAGGGTAGACGAGGTAGGATAGATGTAAGGCAGGGGTGGGTCAGGGTTGGGTAGATGTGAGGTACGATACGGTAGGGTAGGTGTAAGGCAGGGGCTGGGTAGAGCGAGGCATGTTTGGGTAAATGTGGGGTAGGGTGAGGCAGGGTTGGGTAAATGTGGGGTAGGGTAAGGCAGATTTAAGGCAGTGTGAGGTAGAGTTGAGTAGCTATGGGGCCAGGCAGACGTAAGGCAGGGGTGGGGTATGAATAAGATACTAAACAACAATGTGTACTAAACTAAATCGCCGAGATAAAGACGTTACCAGGCTTCAACGCCCTTAGCAAGATGCTGACAGGAAACAAGGGCACGAAACTCGGAACAAAACTTGGCTACGGTACAGTATCGAGCAAATGTTCGCGCACAATCCTCTAGCAGCATTGTCTCTTGCCTTCCACATTTCTCATTCCAGCCCACACGACAGACAGTATCCTTTCATCTCACACTCTTTAGTTCTTTGCTTCAAAATACCGTCAAACAACTCACAGCACCTTTTGCTGCCACAGCTAGTAAGGATTTACTGACTGACTGACTCACTAACAATGTATGAAAAGGAACATGGCAACGCAACATTGGCGATCATTACCTCCGAACAAGAGCAAAAGCAGAACAAGAATAAAATATATACATATAAATATACATACACCCATATCAACATCAGTAGAGCCACCTAACGTTAATATACACATCAAAACCTCAACGTTACATCATGACACGGAAAAAACAACAACTGGAATTAAAAGAGTAAAAACTAAAGCTGATTCAGGGAGCCTTCTAAAATATCGGCGAAGAAAGGGATGGAGGAAGAAGGGGAAGAAGAAGGAGGGGGAAGGAGGAGGAGGGGGAAGGAGGAGGAGGGGGAAGGAGGAGGAGGGAAAGGAGGAGGAGGGGGAAGGAGAAGGAGGGGAAGGAAGGAGAAGGAGGGGAAGGAAGGAGAAGGAGAGAGAGAAGGAAGGGAGGGGAGGAAGAGGGTTGTAACTTTTGATAATCACCCAGGGTCTGAAAAATAATCTAAATGGAAATAAACCAATTATAAGCAGCTTCGTGATGTAGATTAATGACCACAGGTAGACAGTGATGGCATACACCTGGCACCCCCAGGATGGACAGGTGTGCAGCGAGAGAGAGAGAGAGAGAGAGAGACAGACAGACAGACAGACAGACAGACAGACAGAGACAGAGGGTTAACTTATATTTTTTAATACAAAATAAAAGATCTAAAATGCAATAACCTGAAAAAAAGGGTCCCTTCTAGAGAACACTAAAGAGACAAAATCAAGACTGGTTCATGTCGCGCTGCTTGGACACACTGCGTTTAAAAGTCTGGAGGTCATAGGCAGAGGGAAAAATACTAAGATTAGGTTGTGCTGTGTTGTGCTGTGGTGTACTGAGTTGTGCTGTACTGTGTTATGTTGTGCTGTGATGTACTGTGTTGTTGTGTTGTGTTGCGTTTGCTTGGGTTAGAGAGCAGTGGGCTATGTTAGGTTAGGTTCAGTTAGGTTAGATTAGCTTAGGTTCGGTTAGGTTAGGTTATTTTATGTTTGGTTGGGTTAGATTAGATCAGTTAGGGCAGGTAGGAAGGGCTTGTCAAATCGGGCCTTGCTCACTGGCCTTTCTGCCATCCCATCACTAAGTCCTTCATGGCCACACGTCAGATAACTTAGATCTGCACCTTCTCTGCCTCGGCTACCCTATTCCAGATGGCTGTTGTCCTTGTGTGTGTGTGTGTGTGTGTGTGTGTGTGTGTGTGTGTGTGTGTGTGTGTGTGTGTGTGTGTGTGTGTGTGTGTGTGTGTGTGTGTGTGTGTTGACAATCATGTGCATAACTTAACGGGTTTCCTCAGATCTGACAAATCTCCTAAACCCCTTTCAGGTTAGATGATGGCCAGGGATAGTCAGAGCGGAGGGTTGATTTAACTATACTCTGTTCACTTCAGTTAGGCGTAAAACTGTCATCTCTCCATCTTGAATGCTGAGCTGTAACGAGAAATTAATGCATCAATATGGTGCTAGTCGCGAAGAAGTGCTATGGGAAGACAGCAGAACGCAATGTTGTCTTCTTCCACTGAACCTACGGCAAATAGGATGCAAAAGGACGAAAATTTGCTCAAGGTAATGAAAATATACAGTAAAAGACTCATTTGTGCCCCATACCTAAGGCTGACAGAACCTCATGTAACCACGACTTGGTACTCAAGGTGTTGGAGTGACCCAAGTGTGTCAGATAAAAACAAGACGACTAGCCTACGCCAAAACCCACAATAACCAACAATCATCTCTACCCTTATGGAGTTATCCCTCATACCTCCTCAACTCCGTCATAAAGGCAGGCTTTCATTAAGGTGTAGTTAGGGGAATGGAGACAAGAAATGGGAGGTGATGGTGGTGAAGGAGGCAGTGAAAGGGTTAATGGTAACTAGGTATAAGAGTGATGGAGTCATTAACTCCACCTTTATGACTCTCCTACACACTAACGGCAGATTTTATCCACCAAATACACTAGCCATCCAAAATACTCCTTTCTTAAGGATTAGAAGGGTAATTTTATCACTACCCAGCGAATGTTTTACTTGTATTGTGGGACGTCAGGTGTAGGAGACAGTTGCGTGCTTAATTTTCTTCTTGGAGAAAGTTTTGTATCAGGCCATCACTACCCCCATAATGGCCTAATTTTTGGCAAACACCTACACACACACACACACACACACACACACACACACACACACACACACACACACACACACACACACACCTGAATCGGTAAATGCTGACTTGAATCCAATATATCATTCGTCTTGGCATAGTAGCTGAACCACTTCCTACAGTGAATCCCACACCCACGATACCATCAGCTGTCTTCCTGACCTCTGACCGTGACTTACACAACACACTGAATAAACATCATATATTTACACCACTACCAATATACCTGTTGTTGACATTGCACATTATTCTTACCTTCTGAATTAGAGACATAATCTGGGAGTGGTAGTGTAACATTTTGAAGTGGAAACCTACTATGATGTTGCTCAATCCCAGTCCATCTAATCCAGCTTACCCGTCCACAGCAGTTAAACAACTGCCCCTGTAGAGCTGTCCAAAATGTTCCTTACACCGCTGGTATTGTGCCTACATCTTAGAGTGGCATGTGCAGTCCAGTACTCCATTATATGTGTTACGTTTTGTGGGCCTATTCTACAAGCAGAGAATGTATCTTGTTGAACGCAACCTAATTCCCTAGCCCACTAAAGGAGAATAATAGATTTCAGGGGGAGGGCAAGTTAATCCACTGGGTTTACGTTTCAGTTGAACCTAACGTCCTTGAACCAATTCCCTCCCCAGAAAGGATAATGGCAGATTTCAGGAAGAGGGCAACTTCAGCCTGCAGTCCACTGGGTTCACGCTTCAGATGAACCTGGGATCAGAGCAACATCAACTCTCCTGCTTCAATGTCCTAACAGCTGACAAGGATGATAACAACTAGACACTTGTTCTGGGGCGAGAGAGGGAGAGGATGGGGACGAATGGAGTGACATGTCTCAAAATCTCTGCCATGTAACCTGGTGTGGAGATGTGTATTGTTTGGACGCTGGAAGATGAGGTTGACATCATCTGACCATTTATTCTTGGTGCAATATTTTCTTCAGCTAACAGGACTTCCTAACAAACCTTTGGCTGCTAATTGTATAACTCCCCATTATTCTGCATTTGATTTATATCTGTTTTACACGATACGAATGGCATAAATAACACTAGGTAAAAGTAAAAGGCACTGTTTTTACATCTTTGAGGCTTCGGTGATGCCATTCTAGAAGTGCTATGTAAAAGATTAAGAGCCCTAATATTGTCTTTTTCTTCCAAGCTACGTGAATCCTGAGGTTTGGCAATGTACATGGATTAAAAAGCGTTTCCACTTAGGCTACTCCCTGAGAACAAGAGGCGTCCTGACTATTATTCTTGATACCACCAAAGGATTTATTTACACTAGAGTAGTCATCCCGCAGTTGAGAGGCTTAAGCTATAATTCATCTCTAGAAACAGTTATCATTGCTGGAGTGGGACGCCTTCACGTGGTGGCAGATATATAACTTAGCTGCTCCTCTGCCTGGTTAAAATGTCCCTCATCCTCCCCAATGTTCCCCGAAAAGTGGACGGTGGATTGCCAGAGTAGAGCAGCTTCAGCCTGCAGCCCACCAAGTTCACATTTCAGATGATCCTGGTGCTGCAACTACACCTACATGTTATTAAATAACACCGCTCTGCCTGACAGAGAAGACCCATTAACCGCAGGAAAGCAACCGCCCTGCGTCAGACAGCACTTTGCCTCAAGAAGGTGCGGGGATGAGGGTGAAATTTTGATTCCTGGATGGATGCTACATCTGTCTCTCTCCATCCAGTTAGCAGGGGCACCATAGTAGGCTCCACATCACCCCGTTATCTGGTTATATGGTTACCACCTAGCCTCGTAAATGGTTACCTGGGTTACAAGAAACCATTCGGCTTGACACTCAGTGTAGACCACCTGAAGTGGAAAGATATGTAATAAAATGTGAAAGCAAACATGGGAGAAGTAGGAAAAGAGGAAGTCAGACACAGAAAAAGAATGATGAATGTGAAGGAAGAAGTAGGCAGCACTACATCAAGTGAGTGGATGATGGTGGCCAACACCTACCACCTAACTACAACTACCAGAAACAGTTATCAGGTTAAGTAAGAACCTGTTATAACCTAAAACCACTTTGGAGTCCACCTCGTTGGTTCCACCTGACGGCAGTTAACCTGATGGTCGTGTTTTTATACAGAACCCTATAATTACCGCTTCAGCATAGGATCCTCTGCGCTATTATACAGTTAGTGGAGACGTTATCTCTTCCACTACGGTGAGACTTTTGGATTCGTCATTTCTGGCCACTAAACACAAGACTTTAGGCAGCTTAGGGAAAGTTTCTTGCACTAGATGTTGCTGTTGCTCAACCCCGGTGGTGATTTTGTTTTCTTTCTTATTTATTTATTTATTTATTTATTGTGGAGAGGGGGTTATAATTTGCCATCCAGTCATATTGGCAACGTCATCTGTGAAAACACGGTATCTGTTAAACGTATCTATGCTCTATACACTTTAAACAGGTGTAAAATTTCCATCTCTCCATCTTGAACGCTGACCTATAACAAGAGATTTACACTAGAATACGATGCCAGTCACGAACAAGTGCTATGGGAAGGATGCAGGGCAGTAACTTTATCTTCTTCTGCCACAGAGCTAAGAGAAATACTGAAAAAGGACAAAAACCTCGGGAAAATCCAAAATCCATCCATCATTCTCCATATTCTCGTCGGTTAAGGAAGTTCCCTAGCACCTCCTCCTAAGCGACTTATTTTATTACACCTTACTGTCCCCTTGTCTGTCACAAAAATTCTTATGATATTGCTATAATCAGCCTAAATAACATACAAAATTACGTTAACCAGCCGTAGAGAGAGAGAGAGAGAGAGAGAGAGAGAGAGAGAGGAGGAGGGGGGGGATAAGACGCCAACGGAGCAGACTCCACACATCCTGCTAGTCATTGCCTGGTCTGGCCTGGGGTCCACCTCCCACCCTAGGAAAATCACACTAACTCTGAGCAGCGAAGGCAAATTTGGCGCCGTAATCATATCTATCTATCTATCTATGTCTATCTATCTATCTGTCTGTGTCTATCTATCTATCCATCTACCTAACTACCGCCATATGTCTTAATTCCGTAAGGAGTGTCCACAGACAAATCGCCTCCTGTTACCCTGTCCTCTGCCATTTGCCTGCCCTCCCTCCAACTCACAACCCCTCATAAATCTCTCCACTCCATCCCTCTTACTCACACTCCTATCTCTCATATATCTCTCCACTCCATCCCTCTAACTCACACTCCTATCTCTCATATATCTCTCCACTCCATCCCTCTAACTCACACTCCTATCTCTCATATATCTCTCCACTCCATCCCTCTAACTCACACTCCTATCTCTCATATATCTCTCCACTCCATCCCTCTTACTCACACTCCTATCTCTCATATATCTCTCCACTCCATCCCTCTAACTCACACTCCTATCTCTCATATATCTCTCCACTCCATCCCTCTAACTCACACTCCTATCTCTCATATATCTCTCCACTCCATCCCTCCAACTCACACTCCCATCTCTCATATATCTCTCCACTCCATCCCTCCAACTCACACTCCCATCTCTCATATACCTCTCCGTTCCATCCCTCTAACTCACACTCCTATCTCTCATATACCTCTCCACTCCATCCCTCTCTCACCTCTTTCTCCTATATCTCCACTCCAACCCTCCATATCATCCTTGGTCTCCCCTTCTCTCTGTCCTCTCCATCTCACTTACACGCACTCTTCTAGGCAGTCTCTCATTCTCAGTTGAAGTTAAGTATTTTGCTGATTTTAGCTGTCATACAGGGATACTCTTTCGCCGTCATTCACTCTGGTTAAGATGCTCTTTTTCCATCAATATGTTTCACGTTTTTGCTCTAGACTGGTTACATTTTTGGGGGTCGTACATTTTTTATCTCCAGTAATTTACTCTAGATTGGTAGTGAAGCGTTTTGTGTGTGTGTGTGTGTGTGTGTGTGTGTGTGTGTGTGTGTGTGTGTGTGTGTGTGTGTGTGTGTGTGTGTGTGTGTGTGTGTACCCTCGTTTTTTTCGGTATGTGGAGGAGCAGAGATATGGTGGAGCCAGTTTTAGTCTGACGCCGCATCCTGTGAGGTGGACCAGAGGGGGTTACTGAACTGGCATTATTATTATTATTATTATTATTATTATTATTTTCATTATTGTTATCATCATTATTATTATTATTGTTATTTTTATTTGTATTATTATTTTGCTAGTTCATTTCTCTGCATTTTTATTTTGGTTAGTCAGGAAATTTTTCAAAAATGACGAGAAACCTAAAAAAAAAATCGAAACCATTAAACAAAAAATCGAAACCATTACAATCCCGCCCTCTTATTATTATTATTATTTTCTTTTTTGGCGTGGAATAAATAATTTCATATTATATTTTAAGTTTGCTGGCGATTTTATTTACGTAGGAGAAATACCACAGCCAAAGGGTTAATATCTTCGCCTTATTCCTCCTCCTCCTCCTCTCCCATCTTCACAGGGAATCCTCACCCCTCCACCCACACCCATTCATAACGCATCACTTTCCCACACTCCCTCTCCTCTCCCTCCCTCTCCCTTCTCTGCACCCTCCCATAAACATTGTCTTGGCAGGGTGTATTCCTCCTTGCACCACTACCCCCAAACTGAAAAACACAAAGCATCAGAGTGAAGGGATTACAAGGTGTTGAGAGAGAGAGAGAGAGAGAGAGAGAGAGAGAGAGAGAGAGAGAGAGAGAGAGAGAGAGAGAGAGAGAGAGAGAGAGAATTATTAGGATGGTTTTGCGACGCCATATTGTACGAAAAATGCTCCCCCGTTGCTAGTTTGAACCCTGGCTCTCTAGCGGGGCCTCTTTAGCGAGATGTACGAGAGAGAGAGAGAGAGAGAGAGAGAGAGAGAGAGAGAGAGAGAGAGTGGTGGGAGTTGTGTGCGTTTTTCTGAAATGGAAGACGTGAGAGAGAGAGAGAGAGAGAGAGAGAGAGAGAGAGAGAGAGAGAGAGAGAGAGAGAGAGTTGAAGGAGAGCTTGTTGAGGGATGGAGAGGGAGAATGGAGGAAGAGAGATGGAACGGGAGAAGAGTGGAGGGAAAATGTGGAGCGAGTGGAGAGGGAGGAGAGAGTGGGAGGAGGATAGACCTAGCCCTGTATTCCCATCGGTTAAGGAAGCTCCTTAACACCTCCTCCTTAGCGATTTATTTTCGGATGTGGCTGATTAATATGCTTTGTTTGTTATATATGTAGAGTATAGTGATGTTGGAGTTATATAGCACGGCCGAGGACAGTAAGGTGTAATAAGCAGAATAAATCGCTTAGGAAAAGATGTTGGGGGGAGGTAGCAAGAGGGATGGAGAAAGTAGGTAGTCGTAGTGAAGGGATGAGATGCAGAGGAAGTGGAGGGGAAGAAAGGCATTAAGGAGGAGAGTGTGGAGGAAGAATGATGGAGGGAGGTGGTAAGATGGATGACTGAAGGAGGGAGGGAGGGAGGGACAGAAGGAGGGAGGAGGGGGAGAGAAACGAGATGACTAGTGGGGAGAGGTGGGGGTAGATGAGGAGGGGGGGACGAGTAGGAAGAAGTAGAGGAGATGGGCCATTGGTTTTAGGTAGAGAGAGAGAGAGAGAGACAGGATGGAAACGAAAGCATTTGAGAAAGACAACGAAAGGCGAAGGAAATACAATGAAAACAGCCATATGAGAGAGAGAGAGAGAGAGAGAGAGAGAGAGAGAGAGGATGGAAACGAAAGCATTTGAGAAAGATAATGAAAGGCGAAGGAAATACAATGAAAACAGCCATATGAGAGAGAGAGAGAGAGAGAGAGAGAGAGAGAGAGAGAGAGAGAGAGACAGGATGGAAACGAAAGCATTTGAGAAAGACAACGAAAGGCGAAGGAAATACAATGAAAACAGCCATATGAGAGAGAGAGAGAGAGAGAGAGAGAGAGAGAGAGAGAGAGAGAGAGCCAGCTTCACCACACATCTTGTAAAAGTTTTTCATTAGAAGTTAATATTGGGTTTAACCCTAATTTATATTTGTCATGAATCTCGCTAGTGAAGAAGGTAGAGAGAGAGAGAGAGAGAGAGAGAGAGAGAATTAGGGAGGGAAAGAAGAGTGAATTGTGAGAGTTAAAGAAAGAGTTAAGGATCGAGGAAGAGAGAGAGAGAGAGAGAGAGAGAGAGAGAGTTAAGATGAGGCCGAGCTAGTGTGAAGTAGGAGTGGATGACAGGTGAAGAGGTTATGAGTGGAGAGAGAGAGAGAGAGAGAGAGAGAGAGAGAGAGAGAGAGAGAGAGAGAGAGAGAGAGAAAGAGAGAGAGAGAGAGAGTAGGGATGGCACTGGCGGTTCACGACAGGCTTGCTGTGTTATAACTTGCCCAGATGTCCTCTCACTCACGACCATTGCTACCATTGTCGCCATTACTACCTTTACTACCATCACTACCATTCTGCCATCGCCACCATTCCTACCATGACTACCATTCCTACCATCACTACCATTGCTACAGTTCTTTGGTGGAAGGATTTGTAGATGGGGGAGGTTTGGTGATGGTGATGATGATGATGATGATGAGTATTATTATTATCATCATCACCATCATTGAAATAATTACCTTGAAGTAGTTTTGATGATGATGATGATGATGATGATAATTTTTTTAACATCCGTCAGAAATTTATCCAGTGTGTCTCGTCTTAAAATTTAATCCCAAATTATTATTATTATTATTATTATTATTATTATTATTATCTATATTATTTTTTTTGCGTGGGAAAATTTTGACTTTCGTGGGAATTTTGAGCTGAATTTGGAATGAGGATGGATTGTGATTTTTTGTTCTCACGTGTCATGAGGTACGAGTTTGTGTGTGTGTGTGTGTGTGTGTGTGTGTGTGTGTGTGTGTGAGAGAGACAGACAGACAGACAGACAGACAGACAGACACAGATAGATAGCTAGATAGATAGACATAGGCAGACAGAGAGGTATATAATAAGAGAGAGAGAGACAGACAGAGACAGAGGCAGACAGACAGACAGAGAGTGAGAGAGAACACCAACACGTTATGCGGGGAATTAACTTTTTTTTTCTTTCATTTTTTTTTTCAATTATGCGGCCAGAGTGATTATACAAATGAACGTTTTATATTCAGCTTTGATGTTCGCTCAGCCCAATTACCATCGCGTGTGAAAAAAACAGAAAAAAAAAGTTATATGGATAGGCTTGCGCGGTACAGGAGGGGAAAAAGGTCATGGGCAAACTAAATCGCTTAGGAAGAGGTGTTAGGGAGCTTTCTTAACGTCAGGTGGCAGGGAGGATAAAAGAAATTGCGTCCTGGGTCTGAAGGGGTGAATTGAGTGTGTGTGTGTGTGTGTGTGTGTGTGTGTGTGTGTGTGTGTGTGTGTGTGTGTGTGTGTGAGAGAGAGAGAGAGAGAGAGAGAGATTCCGTCCTTTTGTTGAAGGGGTGAATTCAGTGTGTGTGTGTGTGTGTGTGTGTGTGTGTGTGTGTGTGTGTGTGTGTGTGTGTGTGTGTGTGTGTGTGTGTGTGTGTGTGTGTGTGTGTGTGTGTGTGTGTGTGTGCGTGTCATCTATCTATCATTTTTCATACACATCACGCCAATTATCTCCCCGCCCCTGATATCATACACCATCCATCACCATACACATACCTCATACCTTATACCTTACATCTCCCTGCCATCCTGCACTTCAGATCATACATACATACATACATACCAAACATACATACATACATTCATACATGCAAACACATACATACATACCAACAAAAAAACATACACACATACATACATACATGTGCATATAGTGTTTAGTTATACACATGTAGCCCCAAACTCGGATCGGCTGTGCACATACAAACACATACTTGCATACATACACACACACGTACACAGACCCTCACTTCTGTGCACCCATCATTCAGGCGCACACAGTTCGTACATCCATGGATACATACATACAAAATTTACGTACACAAAGCCACCCCATCACACACACACACACACACACACACACACACACACACACACACATTCCGGAGTGTCGATTTGAGAAATATTGTTAAGAATGAAAGACCAGTGGGAATATTAACACAGCGGCTCCTATGACTCATCCACCTGAACAAAATCGTCTGAAATCGTCTGAAGTTATATGAAAAAGTCCAGTATAATTATATGTGGTTTCTCGTATTATTTGTTCACTTTCTCGTATTTTTTGTTCACAGCTAATTCATTTTTTTTTCACATAAAATAATGCAGGTGAGTTTAATTTGGTTTCTTTTCGTACAGGTAGTTAATTAAGTGTGATTACCTGGCCCACGTGTGCAAAGGGTTATTGAGTCTTTAATTTATTTCCTTTATTGCTATTGTCTTTATTTTCTTCCTTTATTGGTTTATTTTTATTTTTTTTCATTGCCTTAATTATCTACGTCTGTTAGTAAGATTGCAAAATTTACCTTAATGGCTTTTCCTTTTTACTCCTTTATTTCCTACTACCTGCGTCCCCACCTCCCCATCCCTGTCCCTCCCCACTCATCCCCACCTCTCCCCACCCATCCCTCTTTCCCCATTTCCCTCCCCACCAATCCCCAACTTCACCTCCCTCCCCACCAACCCCCCAACTTCCCCACGTCCATCCCCATCTTCAAAGGGGCTCCTACCCCACCAGCACCTCCCTCCTCACTCCCGTCATCTCCTCGGCTTTCATCAGTCAGTCCACACACTTCTCGTCTCCCATCATCTCTCCAGTCATTTCCACTCGTCTCTCCTCTTCATCATTTCCCACCATCACCACCACTTCTCTCCATCTCCACCACTTCTCCTAACCCCACCCAGTCCCTTCTAACCCCACCCAGTCCCTCCTAACCCCACCCCAATCCTTCCTAACCTCGCCCAGTCCCTTCTAACCCCAGCCAGTCCCTTCTAACCCCACCCCAATCCATCCTAACCCCACCCAGTCCCTCCTAACCCCACACCAATCCATCCTAACCCCACCCAGTCCCTTCCAACCCCACCCAGTCCCTTCCAACCCCACCCAGTCCCTTCTAACCCCACCCAGCCCCTTCTAACCCCACCCAATCCATCCTAACCCCACCCAGTCCCTTCCAACCCCACCCCAGTTCATCCTAACCCCACCCAGTCCATTCTAACCCCACCCCAATCCACCACTACCCCTCCTAACCCAACCTAATCCCCGCTAATCCGGTGTGGGATGTATGGGGTGGCGGTGAAACGTGGGATTGGTGTGGTTCAGGCGGGAAGGGTCTTTAGACTGGGTAAACACACTGTCTGTTGATCAAGGGACCTACCACTATTACTACTACTACTACTACTACTACCACTACTGTTACTACTACTACTACTACTACTACCACTACTGTTACTACTACTACTACTACTACTACTACCAGTGTTGTTACTGCTGTAACTACTACCTGAGGGTGAGGGGTAAGGATGAGGTATAAGTGTGAGGGCAAGGATGAGGAGGAGGTGTAAAGTATAGGGTCAAGTGTGAGGTATTAGTTATGAAATAGTCAAATGTGAGATGTAAGTGTGAGGTGAAGTATTAGGTATGAGGGTGACGTGCAGTATGAACTATAAGGGATTAGGGTGAGGTAGTAATGGTAAGGTGAAGTGTGAGGGAGGGAAATGAAGAATGAGGGATGAGGTATTAGGGTGAAGTATGAGGCATGAGGGTGAAGTGAGGTATTAGGGTGAGGTAATAAGTGTGAGGTGAAGTATGAGGTATAAGGGGGAAATTGAAGAATGAGGGATGAGGTATTAGGGTGAAGTATGAGGTATGAGGGTGAAGTGAGGTAGAAGGGATGAGGTATTAGGGTGAGATAATAAGTGTGAGGTGAAGTATGAGGCATAAGGGGGGAATTGAAGAATGAGGGATGAGGTATTAGGGTGAAGTATGAGGTATAAGGGTGAAGTGAGGTATAAGGGATGAGGTATTAGGGTGGGGATAAGGTGAATGAGACCCTTGAGGCGGGTTGTACTATTTGGCATTCCAGCGAGGTGTCTGCCCCCCCCCCCTCGCACCCCTCTCTCGCTCTCTTTCATTCCCACACTGAAAGAGAGAGAGAGAGAGAGAGAGAGAGAGAGAGAGAGAGAGAGAAGAAAATGAAGAGGAGACAGAAAACAGGAGGAAGAGAAAGAAGAGAGGAAAGAGAGAAAGAGGATGAAAAATGAGAGAGAGAGAGGAAATGGGAAGAAGGAAATAAGAGAAAAGGAAGCTGTGAGAAAAATGGAGCGAACTTTAAGGAGTTGGAGGAGACGATGCCAAGAAAGAGCCAGAGAGGAGTAAAGATCCTGGGAAAGAGAGAGAGAGAGAGAGAGAGAGAGAGAGAGATGAGGGAAGAGATGGAAAGATGGAGAAAGACGTGGGGGGGGGGCTCAGGGGGGGGGGATTACCGTGTGATGGCTGTAATATTCCCCCCTCCATTTTTGCGACCTCACTCACGGCTCCTGGGGGTGTCACGGTTGGTAGGAAAGGAGGTCGCACGCCCCTGCCCCCCACACCCCCAACGGAGCACATTTTGGTAGGAAAAGGTGGGGAAGGGAGCTACATATTGGGGTAAGTCTGAAAAGGGATGTAAGTGAGGGAGTGTTGCGTATATATATTTGGTTGGAAAGGGTTGCTGTTGGTAGGAGAGGCCGCTTGGTGCTGCCTCCTACACGCTTATCACATCTTGGTAGGAACAGGTGAAGAGATATGTGCTTGAGAGAAATATTTACAAGGTTTGGAAGGAATTTGGTATGTTTTAAAGAAGGTGTGGGGATGTTTTGGGTTGGATGGTTGGACAGCTGGTAGGAAAAGGATGCTTGGTGCTGCCTCCTACTCCCTAAACACGCCTTGGTAGGAACACAGGAACGCTAGAGAGGTTTTTAGATGTTGAGGGAAGATTCTGACATTCTAACACAGCCATAGAGAAAGTGATATAATTTTCTAGGTTAGTTTTCCTTGATATTATTTTCTCATCCACTCAAGGAAACTGACATAGCTGCCTCTCCACCACCAGAAACCTACTGTTACCCACAAACCAAGCAAATAGCACAGTCCTTAGTAACTATGCTATCCATAATAACGATATCCTTTCAGCCATAAATAGTACGGACATAAACAAAACCCCTGGCCCCGATAAAATATCACCGAGAATTCTCAAAGAAGCAAAACATGAGTTACTGCTGCCACTCTCTGTCTTATTCAATAAATCATTAAGTACCGGGAAAGTTCCACGCGAATGGAAACTAGCAAATGTAACACCAATTTTCAAAAAAGGAAATGAGTCGCACCCAGGAAATTACAGACCAATCAGCTTAACATCAGTAGTGTGCAAGTTAATGGAAAAAATCATAAGAGATAAAATAGTTAATTATCTAGAAGAAAATAATATAATTAAAGACTCGCAACATGGATTCAGACATCGTCGTTCATGCTTAACTAACTTACTGGACTTCTTCCATGATGTTTACAAATCATACGATGACTCAAGAGCAGTAGATATAATTTACCTCGACTTTCAGAAAGCATTTGACACTGTCCCTCACAAGCGTCTCATGAGAAAAATAGAAGCACATGGAATAAAAGGAAAGACGCTAAAATGGTTACAAGACTGGCTGTCAGACCGAAAACAGCGAGTTGTGATAAACGGAAAGGAATCCAAATGGCGTAATGTGATCAGCGGCGTTCCCCAAGGGTCAGTACTTGGACCGATACTTTTTATTATCTATATAAATGACATTGATGAGGGTCTAAGTTGTAAAGTATCCAAATTTGCAGATGATACTAAAATAACCAGTAAAGTCACTTCAAAATTACAGTGGCAGCAGTTACAAAATGACCTTAATACTTTAGCAAGCTGGGCGGAAAAATGGCAAATGAAATTCAACACAGAAAAATGTAAAGTACTTCATATTGGAAGTAACAATGTCCATGCAAATTACAAAATGAACAATATTCAGTTATCAAGTACAGACAGTGAAAAGGATCTTGGTGTGATAATATCAAATGACCTAAAACCAAGCAAGCAGTGTACCGATGCGGTTAAAATTGCAAACAAGCTAGTGGGTTTTATTGGAAGAACTTTCGAGTTTAAATCGGAAAAAGTCATACTTGCCTTGTACAACTCGCTAGTGCGCCCCCATCTTGAGTATTGTGTGCAATTCTGGTCTCCGTACTACAGAAAGGACATTGAAAAATTAGAGAAAATTCAACGAAGAATCACAAAAATGGTACCACGACTTAGAAACAAACCATATGAGGAACGCCTTGAAGAACTTAAATTATTTAGCCTAACGAAGCGCAGGTTAAGAGGGGACCTTATTGAAGTTTTCAAAATCATGAAGGGATATGACAACTTAGACATGAATAAATATTTTGATATAGACCGGTCGAGTCAAACCAGAAGTAATGGCTGCAAAATCATGGGAAAACGATTCCAATCCCACGAAGCAAAATACTTCTTCTTTAACAGAGTTGTAAATATCTGGAACAGATTACCCTCAGATACCGTGAACAGTATCTCAATTGAGACATTCAAAAACAAATTAGACAAGTATTTGCACGAAAATCCTCAGCTGACTCTTTTTCTGTCCGAATAACTTGCTTTTATAGCTACGGTACATGTAAGTTCATGCCCCCTTAGTCTACAAGACACCCCGTAAACAATGTACCCGTACATAGTGTTGCGTCACGATATTATACATTTTCAATTTATTCGGTGCAAACAAAGCAATATAAGCACAGATTAGGATCTGCACAGATAACCCTGAGTTAACGGTCACTACTCTTACTTTCGACCTGTGATGGGCTGTGGATCACTGAGGGTCCCTGTTAGTCAAGTGACCACCATCGGGATTTTTTTAATGTACCAGGGGTCACTGCTTCAGGATGAAACTTGTGTACTGTCCCACATGGGAGAGTTCCTTGTCTCAGTGGAGTGAACGGAGCTATTGCCTGATTGACTGCTGCCTACCTAAAAAGCGCCAGGGAAGGTTGCCGCACCACCCCTAAACATCCACTCTGTGCATTGCACATCCACACTGTGCACTGTGCAGTCCCCTTTTATCTAAGACACCCGTCCTATATACTTTTCAGTCTCCCCAGCGCAAAGAAAGCAATATAAGCACAGATTAGGAGCTGCACAGATAACCCTGAGTTAACGGTCACTACTCTTACTTTCGACCTGTGATGGGCTGTGGATCACTGAGGGTCCCTGTTAGTCAAGTGACCACCATCGGGACATTAATGTACCAGGGGTCACTGCTTCAGGATGAAACTTGTGTACTTGTCCCACATGGGAGAGTTCCTTGTCTCAGTGGAGCAAACGGAGCTATTGCCTGATTGACTGCTGCCTACCTTAAAAGCGCCAGGCAAGGCTGCTGGACCACCCCTAAACATCCACACTGTGCAGTGTGTAGCTTCCACGTCATGTCCACAGACTTCCCATTAACTCAATGTAACCGGTTTATAATGTCATGCCGTAACTAGTATTTTATTTGTTTACTTTCTCTTTCAGGTTACTCTATCGGGTAGCTTATAGATAAAGTATTATAGAATGTGACTTTTCCTTTCCAGTGTTTCCTATAAAATTTCCATGTCAGTTTTTCCATGCTGCATGGTGGTTTTTCCCACTTTTTCCTGGAGGGTTTGGTGGTGGGGGGAGCCTTCTTGCTTTACTATCCTTATCCTTCAGCATGTAGAGTTAGATCTTGTAGTCACAGTTTTCTCTAACAAGCAGCCTCGAAAGGACCATAAGGTCTGTTGCTGTTTGCTTTCCTGTGTAATCCTGTGTGTGTAAATCCTCCTCCTCCTCCAATGTCCTTCCTCTTCTTGCCTTCCTGCCGGCCTCCTCCTTCTCCCTCCCTTTTTTTCCCTCTTCGTCCTCCCTGCCACACCCTCTTACCCCCTCCCTTCCCCTCCCCCTTCCCCCCCTTGCCAGCGTTATTGGGTTAATGTTGCCTGGAGGTAGGAGAGAGAGAGAGAGAGAGAGAGAGAGAGGGAGAGAGAGAGAGGGACGCTGATAGGGGGGTGAGGAGAAGTAGAAATGAGTGAATTGTGAGGGGGAGAGAGAGAGGGGACAAGGGGAGGGGAGAATGGAAGACTGATTAGAGAGAGAGAGAGAGAGAGAGAGAGAGGGACGCTGATAGGGGGGTGAGGAGAAGTAGAAATGAGTGAATTGTGAGGGGGAGAGAGAGAGGGGACAAGGGGAGGGGAGAATGGAAGACTGATTAGAGAGAGAGAGAGAGAGAGAGAGAGAGAGAGAGAGAGAGAGAGAGAGAGAGAGAGAGAGAGGGGAGAGAGAGAGAGAGAGAGAGAGAGAGAGAGAGAGAGAGAGAGAGAGAGAGAGAGAGAGAGAGAGAGAGAGAGAGAGAGAGAGAGAAAGGGGGAGAGAGAGAGAGGGGGGGGGATATTGGGTTAAGGATATTAGCCTTGGAGGGTCGTAAGGAAGTAGTAAAATTTGTCAAAGGAGTGGAGGTGGGAGTGTGGAAGTGGCTGAGTGGAATTATGAAGGGTGGAGGGGTGGATGGCGAGGCGGAGGACGGGCCAAGGGAAAGGTGGAGGGGTGGATGGAGAGGTGGAGGGATGGAGAAGTGGAGGGTTAAATTGGAGCAAACGAGGAACTGGGATATTGAAGTGGAAGGGAGGTGGTGGAGGGAGTGGAGTGAGAGGTGGATGGGTATAGGAGTAAAGAGTGGAGTAGCAGGAGTAAAGGAATTATTAATATTACTAAAGAGGAGTAATATTTGTCAAGGTGGAAGGATGGAGGTGGTGTGGTGGAGGTATGAAGTGGAGTGGGTGGAGAGCCGGGGGTGGAGGAGGGGTGTGGGGGTGGAATTGGAGCAGGATGGGGATTGGGGGAACGAAGTAGAAGAGAGGGGGGGGGTGTAGGTGGAGAGAGAGAGAGAGAGAGACTGAGACTGGAGGAAAGAGGGAAGGTGTAAAGAGAAAATTGGAGGGAATGGCAGGAAATAAATATTGAATGGAAGGAGGAAGGAGAGAGAGGCAGTGAGACGTGAGTGGAGGGAAGGAAGGAAATTGTGGAGGGAAGGAAGGAAAAATGTGAAGAGAAGGAAGGAAGGAAGGAAAAATGTGGAGAGAAGGAAGGAAGGAAGGAAAAATGAGAAAAGGAGGGAAGGAAGGAAAAATATGGAGAGAAGGAGGGAAGGAAGAAAGGAAGGACGTGGATTGAAGGAAGAGAAGATGTAGAGAGAAGGAAGGAAAGGAGATATTTGGAGAGAAGGAAGGAATGATGTGGAGGGAAGGAAGGATGACTGGAGAGAGGGAGATGTGTGGAGAGAAGGAGAGAGGGAAGAAATTAAGTGTATAGAAGTGAGTGGAGAGAAGAAAGGAGGTAAGAGGAGAGAGAGAAGGAAAGAGGTGAGTAGAAAGAAGGAAAGAAATAAAGGAAATAAGAAGATAAAGGGAAGGAACAGAGGAGAGAGAGAGAGAGAGAGAGAGAGAGAGAGAGAGAGAATTCTACCCCACCTCTCACCTGCTTATTAGATTCACCAGGTAACTCAGACACCACCTGGGAGCCTCTTCTCTCTCTCTCTCTCTCTCTCTCTCTCTCTCTCTCTCTCTCTCTCTCTCTCTCTCTCTCTCTCTCTCTCTCTCTCTCTTTTATATTTCCTTCCTCTGTTTCTCCTTTTCTTTGTGTATTGGTAAGTGTAGTGGTGTATAGTGTTAGTGTAGTGGAGGAGGTGTAGTAGTGATGATAAGTTTGATGATGTGTAGTGTATATAAGTGAAATGGTGTGTAAGTGTAGTGTGTGTGTGTGTGTGTGTGTGTGTGTGTGTGTGTGTGTGTGTGTGTGTGTGTGTGTGTAGGAGGCCAGGGCTGGACATGGTTGCTATTACTTACACTTAAGTAGAGGACCAGAAAGCCACGCGTGCATCCCAAGTGACCCTTACCTTCCTTCCATCCTTCTTTCCTTCCTTCCCTCCCTTATTCCTTCCTTCCTCACTTCCTTTTTTCCTCCTTTCCTCTCCTTCCTTCTTTCTCGTCTTTTCTTTCCTCTCTCCTTCCCTCCTTCTTCTCTTTCCTTCCTCCTTTCCTCTTCCATCATTTCTTCCTTGATTCTTTATTCACTGTTCCACCTTCCTTCATTCTATGGTTTCCTTCCTTCCTTCGCTCTCTGCCCGCCTCCCAAGCTTCCTACATTCTATATCCTTCCCTCCGTCGTTGCTTCTTTCGCCTCTTCTTTCCATCTTTTCCTTCCTTCCTTCCGTAATTCCTTCCTTCCCTCCCTTCTTCCATTTCAGTCTTTTTTTTTTATTTTTTCTTCTTCCTCTTTTTTTTTTATTCTACTTCTTCCTTCCTTATTTCTTCCGCCTCCTTATTCCTACTTTCCTTACCTCCTTCTTACGTTACTTTATCTCTTTCCCCTCCACAAATTAAAAAACAATCAGTATTTAAGGGATTAATTCATAATCTCACGCAAATCCTCGAAATACATAACATTGATATAAAGTTAAATCCATATATATAAATTTCTGTTTACATATCATCTAATTTTTTCACGTTTTTCCCTCATCATCTTTTCGATTTTTATTTATTTATTTATTTATTTATTTTTGCAATATACTTTTTTCGTGTCATCACCTTCAACACCAAGTTTTTAGAATATCGTTTTATGCCATCAGCTTTTTTCATCCCTGGCCAGCTGTGTGATATGCGGTAAAACACCTGGATATATGTAACATTTTACCTTTGTACCCACACGCTCAGCCATACCATCGTTTTGTAGCACAGTTTTTCGTGTGTGTGTGTGTGTGTGTGTGTGTGTGTGTGTGTGTGTGTGTGCGTTTGGTGGTGGCGACGAAAATTGCAGAAAATTATAAATGTGTAATTCCTTTCTTTTTTTTCCCGTGGTGTTTGGCTTCATTGCGTGTTTGGATTATGATTTTTTGTTCCTCCTTCATCCCAGGAAAGTGATGTATGGAGTGCAGAGAGAGAGAGAGAGAGAGAGAGAGAGAGAGTCTGCGTGTTTGTATGTATGTATGTATTTATATATCTGTCTATATATGTATGTGTTTGGATGTGTGTGTGTTTGGATAAGTATGTTTGTATGTATATGTATGTGTTTGTATGTTTGTGTGTGAATGTGTTTATGTCATTTATAGCACGTATGTGTGTGTGTGTGTGTGTGTGTGTGTGTGTGTGTGTGTGTGTGTGTGTGTGTGTGTGTGTGTGTGTGTGTGTGTGTGTGTGTGTGTGTGTGAGTTCTGATTGGTTATTGTGATGGTCCTGGTGTTTTTTCAAATGGGTGATTGGCTGAGGGAGTATATGGGAGAGGGGAGGGGGTGAAGGGGGGAGGGAACATAGAAAAAGGGAGGGGAGAGTGAGAGAGAAGGGAGAGGGAATGACTGGGACGGGGAGAGAAGGGGAGAGGAAATGACTGGGACGGGGAGGGGAAGAAAGGGGAAGGGAATGTATTAAGAAAAAGGAGGGGGGATGGAATAATTGTGAGGGGGAGAGAAGGGGGGAGGAAGTGACTGGGAGGGGGAGAAGGGGAGAGGGAATATATATATGAAAAAAGAAATGGAGGAGGGAAGAAGAAAATGTGAACAAACGTGCGAACAAAAAATAAATGAAGAAAAAAAAGAACAACAATAGGGGAAGGGAAATACGTAAAGGGATGAGAGAGAGAGAGAGAGAGAGAGAGAGAGAGAGACGTATTTCAACTCCCCCAATGCCTACAAACTCTACCTCCCATTTCCCTACCAAACCATCACCACCATTACCATCCCTTTGCCTCGCCACCATTCTCCATCCTCAGCTATTTAAATCCACCATTCCTTAACGTTCATCGGATAAAGGACATTCGGATTTAACGGACCAACGAATTTAACGAACATTCGGATTTAACGGACCAACGAATTGAACGAACATTCGGATTTAACGGACCAACGAATTGAACGAACATTCGGATTTAACGGACTTTTGAATTTAACTAATTTTTTTTTTTATTTAGATTTTCAGACGACTTTTGATATCTACCTGATGACAAAGAGCTTAGTATAATTCTCTCTCTCTCTCTCTCTCTCCCTCTTAGAATCAGATACATTTCTCGACAATTTTATCTCCCTCGTTAGAATCTTGCTCCTTCCCCTCCCCCTCCCCCTTCCCCCTCTCTCTAAATCTCTCTCCCCTCTTCTAACATTTGAACTCTGACCATCAGTGTAGTTTTCCTCTCTCTCTCTCTCTCTCTCTCTCTCTCTCTCTCTCTCTCTCTCTCACACACACACACACACACACACACACACACACACACACACAAAATTTACAATACGTTATGTGTAAAGGTCACAGAAGGATCAGTTACCCTCTCTCTCTCTCTCTCTCTCTCTCTCTCTCTCTCTCTCTCTCTCTCTCTCTCTCTCTCTTTCTGACTATACTGTTCTTCATTTCTCTCTTCTTTTTTCCTTCTTTTCCTCTTCTCTCCTCATTTTTTCTCTTTTCTTCTCACTTCTTTCCTCATCTCTCCTCTTTCCTCCTCTCCTCTCCTTCCTCCTCTTCTCTCCCCATTTCATCTCTCCCCTGTTCTCCTCTCCTCTCTTCCATTTCTCTTTCCTCTCTTCTCCTCCGTCTCGCTTCAGTGAACACTGCCAGGGAATGTGTGTGTGTGTGTGTGTGTGTGTGTGTGTGTGTGTGTGTGTGTGTGTGTGTGTGTGTGTGTGTGTGTGTGTGTGTGTGTGTGTGTGTGTGTGTGTGTGTGTGTGTCCTCCATCCTTCATACACAAGTGCTAGATTTGTGCACATGAGTGAGAGCTATGTGCACACGAATGAAGATAACGTTGAAGATGATGTGTGAGCAGTATTCGCCTAATATTCCTCCTCTGCTTCTCTCGCTCCTCTGCTGGCTAATATTCCTAAGCTGAGAGAGACTTGGTGTATTTCTCTGCCTAATATTTCCTCTCTGCTTCTCTCCCTCCTCTGCTGGCTAATATTCCTAAGCTGAGAGGGACTTGGTGTATTTCTCTGCCTAATATTTCCTCTCTGCCTCTCTCCCTCCTCTGCTGGCTAATATTCCTAAGCTGAGAGGGACTTGGTGTATTTCTCTGCCTAATATTTCCTCTCTGCCTCTCTCCCTCCTCTGCTGGCTAATATTCCTAAGCTGAGAGGGACTTGGTGTATTTCTCTGCCTAATATTTCCTCTCTGCTTCTCTCCCTCCTCTGCTGGCTAATATTCCTAAGCTGAGAGGGACTTGGTGTATTTCTCTGCCTAATATTTCCTCTCTGCCTCTCTCCCTCCTCTGCTGGCTAATATTCCTAAGCTGAGAGGGACTTAGTGTATTTCTATGCCTAATATTTCCTCTCTGCCTCTCTCCCTCCTCTGCTGGCTAATATTCCTAAGCTGAGAGGGACTTGGTGTATTTCTCTGCCTAATATTTCCTCTCTGCCTCTCTCCCTCCTCTGCTGGCTAATATTCCTAAGCTGAGAGGGACTTGGTGTATTTCTCTGCCTAATATTTCCTCTCTGCCTCTCTCCCTCCTCTGCTGGCTAATATTCCTAAGCTGAGAGGGACTTGGTGTATTTCTCTGCCTAATATTTCCTCTCTGCCTCTCTCCCTCCTCTGCTGGCTAATATTCCTAAGCTGAGAGGGACTTGGTGTATTTCTCTGCCTAATATTTCCTCTCTGCCTCTCTCCCTCCTCTGCTGGCTAATATTCCTAAGCTGAGAGGGACTTGGTGTATTTCTCTGCCTAATATTTCCTCTCTGCCTCTCTCCCTCCTCTGCTGGCTAATATTCCTAAGCTGAGAGGGACTTGGTGTATTTCTCTGCCTAATATTTCCTCTCTGCTTCTCTCCCTCCTCTGCTGGCTAATATTCCTAAGCTGAGAGGGACTTGGTGTATTTCTCTGCCTAATATTTCCTCTCTGCCTCTCTCCCTCCTCTGCTGGCTAATATTCCTAAGCTGAGAGGGACTTGGTGTATTTCTCTGCCTAATATTTCCTCTCTGCCTCTCTCCCTCCTCTGCTGGCTAATATTCCTAAGCTGAGAGGGACTTGGTGTATTTCTCTGCCTAATATTTCCTCTCTGCCTCTCTCCCTCCTCTGCTGCCTATTATTCCTAAGCTGAGAGGGACTTGGTGTATTTCTCTGCCTAATATTTCCTCTCTGCCTCTCTCCCTCCTCTGCTGGCTAATATTCCTAAGCTGAGAGGGACTTGGTGTATTTCTCTGCCTAATATTTCCTCTCTGCCTCTCTCCCTCCTCTGCTGGCTAATATTCCTAAGCTGAGAGGGACTTGGTGTATTTCTCTGCCTAATATTTCCTCTCTGCCTCTCTCCCTCCTCTGCTGGCTAATATTCCTAAGCTGAGAGGGACTTGGTGTATTTCTCTGCCTAATATTTCCTCTCTGCCTCTCTCCCTCCTCTGCTGGCTAATATTCCTAAGCTGAGAGGGACTTGGTGTATTTCTCTGCCTAATATTTCCTCTCTGCCTCTCTCCCTCCTCTGCTGGCTAATATTCCTAAGCTGAGAGGGACTTGGTGTATTTCTCTGCCTAATATTTCCTCTCTGCCTCTCTCCCTCCTCTGCTGGCTAATATTCCTAAGCTGAGAGGGACTTGGTGTATTTCTCTGCCTAATATTTCCTCTCTGCCTCTCTCCCTCCTCTGCTGGCTAATATTCCTAAGCTGAGAGACTTGGTGGACTGCTGGTCTATTCCTCTGCCTAATATTTCCTCTCTGCCTCTCTCCCTCCTCTGCTGGCTAATATTCCTAAGCTGAGAGGGACTTGGTGTATTTCTCTGCCTAATATTTCCTCTCTGCCTCTCTCCCTCCTCTGCTGGCTAATATTCCTAAGCTGAGAGGGACTTGGTGTATTTCTCTGCCTAATATTTCCTCTCTGCCTCTCTCTCCCTCCTCTGCTGGCTAATATTCCTAAGCTGAGAGGGACTTGGTGTATTTCTCTGCCTAATATTTCCTCTCTGCCTCTCTCCCTCCTCTGCTGGCTAATATTCCTAAGCTGAGAGGGACTTGGTGTATTTCTCTGCCTAATATTTCCTCTCTGCGTCTCTCTCCTCCTCTGCTGGCTAATATTCCTAAGCTGAGAGGGACTTGGTGTATTTCTCTGCCTAATATTTCCTCTCTGCCTCTCTCCCTCCTCTGCTGGCTAATATTCCTAAGCTGAGAGGGACTTGGTGTATTTCTCTGCCTAATAT
This sequence comes from Coenobita brevimanus, assembly GCF_032717465.1. Classification (NCBI taxonomy): domain Eukaryota; kingdom Metazoa; phylum Arthropoda; class Malacostraca; order Decapoda; family Coenobitidae; genus Coenobita; species Coenobita brevimanus. The sequence continues at coordinate 51,253,400 of NC_137037.1, forward strand.
TTCCTCTCTGCCTCTCTCCCTCCTCTGCTGGCTAATATTCCTAAGCTGAGAGGGACTTGGTGTATTTCTCTGCCTAATATTTCCTCTCTGCCTCTCTCCCTCCTCTGCTGGCTAATATTCCTAAGCTGAGAGGGACTTGGTGTATTTCTCTGCCTAATATTTCCTCTCTGCCTCTCTCCTGCCTCTGCTGGCTAATATTCCTAAGCTGAGAGGGACTTGGTGTATTTCTCTGCCTAATATTTCCTCTCTGCCTCTCTCCCTCCTCTGCTGGCTAATATTCCTAAGCTGAGAGGGACTTGGTGTATTTCTCTGCCTAATATTTCCTCTCTGCCTCTCAACCTCCTCTGATGGCTAATATTCCTAAGCTGAGAGGACTTGGTGTATTTCTGTATTTCCTCTCTGCCTCTCTCCTCCTCTGCTGGCTAATATTCCTAAGCTGAGAGGGACTTGGTGTATTTCTCTGCCTAATATTTCCTCTCTGCCTCTCTCCCTCCTCTGCTGGCTAATATTCCTAAGCTGAGAGGGACTTGGTGTATTTCTCTGCCTAATATTTCCTCTCTGCTTCTCTCCCTCCTCTGCTGGCTAATATTCCTAAGCTGAGAGGGACTTGGTGTATTTCTCTGCCTAATATTTCCTCTCTGCCTCTCTCCCTCCTCTGCTGGCTAATATTCCTAAGCTGAGAGGGACTTGGTGTATTTCTCTGCCTAATATTTCCTCTCTGCCTCTCTCCCTCCTCTGCTGGCTAATATTCCTAAGCTGAGAGGGACTTGGTGTATTTCTCTGCCTAATATTTCCTCTCTGCCTCTCTCCCTCCTCTGCTGGCTAATATTCCTAAGCTGAGAGGGACTTGGTGTATTTCTCTGCCTAATATTTCCTCTCTGCCTCTCTCCCTCCTCTGCTGGCTAATATTCCTAAGCTGAGAGGGACTTGGTGTATTTCTCTGCCTAATATTTCCTCTCTGCCTCTCTCCATCCTCTGCTGGCTAATATTCCTAAGCTGAGAGGGACTTGGTGTATTTCTCTGCCTAATATTTCCTCTCTGCCTCTCTCCCTCCTCTGCTGGCTAATATTCCTAAGCTGAGAGGGACTTGGTGTATTTCTCTGCCTAATATTTCCTCTCTGCCTCTCTCCCTCCTCTGCTGGCTAATATTCCTAAGCTGAGAGGGACTTGGTGTATTTCTCTGCCTAATATTTCCTCTCTGCCCCTCTCCCTCCTCTGCTGGCTAATATTCCTAAGCTGAGAGGGACTTGGTGTATTTCTCTGCCTAATATTTCCTCTCTGCCTCTCTCCCTCCTCTGCTGGCTAATATTCCTAAGCTGAGAGACTCTGTGTATTTCTCTGCCTAATATTTCCTCTCTGCCTCTCTCCCTCCTCTGCTGGCTAATATTCCTAAGCTGAGAGGGACTTGGTGTATTTCTCTGCCTAATATTTCCTCTCTGCCTCTCTCCCTCCTCTGCTGGCTAATATTCCTAAGCTGAGAGGGACTTGGTGTATTTCTCTGCCTAATATTTCCTCTCTGCCTCTCTCCCTCCTCTGCTGGCTAATATTCCTAAGCTGAGAGGGACTTGGTGTATTTCTCTGCCTAATATTTCCTCTCTGCCTCTCTCCCTCCTCTGCTGGCTAATATTCCTAAGCTGAGAGGGACTTGGTGTATTTCTCTGCCTAATATTTGCTCTCTTGCTCTCTCCCTCCTCTGCTGGCTAATATTCCTAAGCTGAGAGGGACTTGGTGTATTTCTCTGCCTAATATTTCCTCTCTGCCTCTCTCCCTCCTCTGCTGGCTAATATTCCTAAGCTGAGAGGGACTTGGTGTATGTATTTCCTCTCTGCCTCTTCTCTGCCTAATATTTCCTCTCTGCCTAATATTTCCTCTCTCTCTCTCCTCCTCTGCTGGCTAATATTCCTACGCTGAGAGGGACTTGGTGTATTTCTCTGCCTAATATTTCCTCTCTGCCTCTCTCCCTCCTCTGCTGGCTAATATTCCTAAGCTGAGAGGGACTTGGTGTATTTCTCTGCCTAATATTTCCTCTCTGCATCTCTCCCTCCTCTGCTGGCTAATATTCCTAAGCTGAGAGGGACTGGGTGTATTCTCTGCTGGCTAATATTCCTCTCTCTCTGCTTCTCTCCCTCCTCTGCTGGCTAATATTCCTAAGCTGAGAGGGACTTGGGTGCCTAATACTGCTGGCCTATGTACTTCTCTGCCTAATATTTCCTCTCTGCCTCTCTCCCTCCTCTGCTGGCTAATATTCCTAAGCTGAGAGGGACTTGGTGTATTTCTCTGCCTAATATTTCCTCTCTGCCTCTCTCCCTCCTCTGCTGGCTAATATTCCTAAGCTGAGAGGGACTTGGTGTATTTCTCTGCCTAATATTTCCTCTCTGCCTCTCTCCATCCTCTGCTGGCTAATATTCCTAAGCTGAGAGGGACTTGGTGTATTTCTCTGCCTAATATTTCCTCTCTGCCTCTCTCCCTCCTCTGCTGGCTAATATTCCTAAGCTGAGAGGGACTTGGTGTATTTCTCTGCCTAATATTTCCTCTCTGCCTCTCTCCCTCCTCTGCTGGCTAATATTCCTAAGCTGAGAGGGACTTGGTGTATTTCTCTGCCTAATATTTCCTCTCTGCCTCTCTCCCTCCTCTGCTGGCTAATATTCCTAAGCTGAGAGGGACTTGGTGTATTTCTCTGCCTAATATTTCCTCTCTGCTTCTCTTCCTCCTCTGCTGGCTAATATTCCTAAGCTGAGAGGGACTTGGTGTATTTCTCTGCCTAATATTTCCTCTCTGCCTCTCTCCCTCCTCTGCTGGCTAATATTCCTAAGCTGAGAGGGACTTGGTGTATTTCTCTGCCTAATATTTCCTCTCTGCCTCTCTCCCTCCTCTGCTGGCTAATATTCCTAAGCTGAGAGGGACTTGGTGTATTTCTCTGCCTAATATTTCCTCTCTGCCTCTCTCCCTCCTCTGCTGGCTAATATTCCTAAGCTGAGAGGGACTTGGTGTATTTCTCTGCCCGTAAATGATGCGTAGGTGTTTTTTTTTTTTTGTGACTTCCGTTTCTTCATCTCTCTCTCTCTCTCTCTCTCTCTCTCTCTCTGAATATCTACCAATCTATCTTTCATCATTATCATCTCCTCCTCCTCATCATCATCATCATCATCATCATCATCATCCTCGTACTCCTCCTCCTCCTCCTCCCGTGACCTAACCTGACCTATTAAGACCTCAAGACCCGATCTTTCCTCACCGGATTTCCCACTTCGTTTCCTCTGGCAATTCTCTCCCTCTTGTTCTCGCCTCCCTTTTGTTCTCCCTCACTCCCTACCCTCCCCTCTTTCCTCTCTCCCTCCCTCACTTCTCCCCTCCCTTCTTTCCTCTCTCCCCCCTGTAATGTCTCTTCCCTCCTTCGTCTCCCTCTTCCTTCCCTTGCGCGCACACACACACACACACACACACACACACACACACACACACACACACACACACACTCTCTCTCTCTCTCTCTCTCTCTCTCTCTCTCTCTCTCTCTCTCTCTCATTTTCCACTAAGTTCCCCTCTTTTCATTCCTCTTCTTCCTTATTTTCCTTCACTCCCTTTTTCATTTGTCTTCCTTCTTCCTCCTCTCTCCTTGTCTTCTTCCTCCATTCCTCCTCTTTTTACTCTTTTCTCTTTTCCCTTTTCTCTTTTCCTACTTTTCTTGAGACTCTTTAATATTCATCGTTTTGCTCTCTTTTTTTCTCTTTAATTCTTTCTCTTTTCCTCTGTCTCAGTAAATTTTCTTTCGCCATTTTTTTGTGTCTATCGTCTCTCTTTTCTTTCTCGAATTGGCCTCTCTTTTATTTCTCTCTTCACATCTTCTCTTTTTCTCTTCGTCTCCTCTTTTTTTCTCTTTACCTCTTCTCTCTTCTGCCTCTTATTGGCCCTTTTTCTCGCCTATTTCTCTCCTCACATTCTCACATGTGGAGTGACATGGAGGGACAGGTTGACGAATGAAGAAGTGAAGGAACGTTGTGGGGTGGATGTGGATGTGGTTGAAAAGATTAGGAGAAATACACTGAGGTGGTTTGGACATGTGGAGAGGATGGAGAATGAAAGACTGACTAAGAGGGTGTATGTAGGTGAGGTGGAGGGAGGGAGAGGGAGGGGAAGACCGAGGATGAGGTGGAGGGATGGAGTTGAGAGGTATATGAGGGAGGGGGGGGTGAGTTGGGGGGAGGGGAGTCAAATGGTGGGTGACAGAGTGACTTGGAGGCGTTTTGTCTGCGGCCACCCTTTGCGGGATTAGGGCGTCGGGCTATAGATAGATAGATAGACATTCTCACACTCCTCTCTTCGTCTCCTCACCTCTCTCTTTGCCTCCTCTCTTCTCTCACTTCCTCTCCACCCTCTCTTTCTCTTTTTCCTCCACCATCCTTTCTCTCTCCCTTGGCCTCTTGACAGTTATCGTCGTGGTCTCTCTCTCTCTCTCTCTCTCTCTCTCTCTCTCTCTCTCTTTTACTCCCAGCCAATTTTCTTATCTCACTTTCTCAGCTCTCCCTTTCCATCTCTCTCTCTCTCCTCTCCCTCTCCTCTCTCTCTCCCTCTCTCTCCCTCTTTTCTCCCCTCTCCTCCCCTTCTCACTCTCAGTTGTACATCATCTCATATTTCCTCCCCTCCCCAGAGACACTCACTTCCCCTCTCATGCCAAGATTCTCTCTCTCTCTCTCTCTCTCTCTCTCTGTATCTATCTATTTATATCTCTACATTTAGTTTACATACCTATCTATCTATCCATCTGTTTGCCTGTCTGTCTGTACCTCTGTCTATCCATCTGTTTTATCTATATCTATCTGTCTGTCTGTCTGTCTATCTATCTATCTATCTATCTACCCGTATGCACCTATCTATCCATCCATCTCACTATCTGTTAATGTTTACCTCTATCTATCTATCTTTCTATCTATCTATCTATCTATCCAGCTGGTCTACATTCTTCTTTTACTTTTGTGAATAAAATGAGGCCATTATGTCCAGACCACCTCGTGTGTGTGTGTGTGTGTGTGTGTGTGTGTGTGTGTGTGTGTGTGTGTGTGTGTGTGTGTGTGTGTCCTATCTTCCATTTCATTCGCTTTATGTCTCACTATCTTCATTTTTCTTACACGTTTTCTCTCCTTCTCCTCCTCCTCCTCCTCCTCCACCATTTCCCTTCGTCCTTCATTTACTCCCCTCCATTTCCCCTCCTCCCCTCCCCTCCCCTCTTTCCCCGCTCCCTCTTCTTCCTCTCCCTCTTTCCCCCTCCTTCCCTCCCTCCTCTCTCATTTTTCTCTCCGCCTTTCTCTCCAGCTCTTCATACGTCTTCGTTCTTTATTTTCCTCCCCTCGTCTCTCTCTCTCTCTCTCTCTCTCTCTCTCTCTCTCTCTCTCTCTCTCTCAAACTTTTCCTCTCCCTTCCACGTCCTTCACTGCTTACCTTCCCTGTCCTTCTCTTTCCCCTCTTTCCTCCCCTCCCCTCTCTCTCTCTTTCCCCTCTTTCCTCCCCTCCCTTCTCTCTCTCTTTCCCCTCTTTCCTCCCCTCCCTTCTTTCTCTTTTTCCCCTCTATCCCCCCCTCCCTTCTCTCTTTCTATTTCCCTTCTTTCCCTTTTTCCCCTCTTTTCTCCCCTCCCTTCTCTCTCTTTCCCCTCTTTCCTCCCCTCTCTCCCCTCCCCGGCCAATCTGGCGCATTGTCTTGATGGCAGCCCCGTCGATGGTGCTGCGGAGAGAGAGAGAGAGAGAGAGAGAGAGAGAGAGAGAGAGAGAGAGAGAGAGAGAGAGAGAGAGAGAGAGAGAGAGAGAGAGAGAGAGAGAGAGAGAGAGAGAGAGAGAGAGAGAGAGGGAGGAGAAGCAGCAATAAAGGGAGGAATGACAAAAAGAGAAACAAAGAGAGGAATTAAAAAGAGAGGTAAGTGCTGGAGCAAGAGTGGCGAACCCTGCAATAATGAGAGAGAGAGAGAGAGAAGGGGGGTTAAATAATTAGGGACATTAACGTTGGATGTAAATGAGGAAATTGACACTGAATAAGACATTGATGAGGGAGAGAGAGAGAGAGAGGGAGAGGGGGGGGTTGTCATCCATCACGGGCCACGGGTCATTAGCAGTGGTGTCCCGCCTCTGCCCTCCCCTATCCTCCCCCTCCCTCTATCCTCCCCTATCCTTCCTCCCCACCTCCCCTATCCTCCCCCTCCCTCTGTCCTCCCCTATCCTTCCTCCCCACCTCCCCTATCCTCCCCCTCCCTCTGTCCTCCCCTATCCTTCCTCCCCACCTCCCCTATCCTCCCCCTCCCTCTGTCCTCCCCTATCCTTCCTCCCCACCTCCCCTATCCTCCCCCTCCCTCTGTCCTCCCCTATCCTTCCTCCCCACCTCCCCTATCCTCCCCCTCCCTCTGTCCTCCCCTATCCTCCCCCTCCCTCTCCATCTTCCATTTCCCTACCTTTCTCTTCCCACACCTCCCTTCCCTCCCTTTCCTCCCTTTCCTTTCTCCTCCCTGTCTTTCCCTCCCTTCTCTCCCACCTTTCCTTCCTTTTCCTGTCTTTCCTCCCCTTCTTTCCTACCTTATTCCCTCCCCACTCTTTCCTTCCCTTCTTCCTTACCTTTTCTTCTTCCCTTGCTTTCCTCCCCTTCTTCCCTACCTTCCTCCCTCCCCTCTCTTTCCTTCACTTTCTCCTTACCTCTCCCACTTCCCTTTCTTTCCTCCACGCCTTTCCTACCTTTCCTTCTTTCTGCTTTTCTACCTTTTACCTGAGAGAATACCTTTGCTGTTTGCTTTCCTTTGTACTCCTTCCCTCCCTTTCCTTTCTGTCCCTATCTCTCCCCCTCTATTTCCCCCCCCACTCTCTCTCTCTCTCTCTCTCTCTCTCTTAGCGTATATCTGTATGTCCTGCTTACCTGTCTGTCACTGTACGCATATTAAGAGAGAGAGAGAGAGAGAGAGAGAGAGAGAGAGAGAGCATATCGAATTAAAACATCCTCCCCTTTTCTCTTTTTTCTCCTAGTGTTCTCTTTATTCTCTCTCTCTCTCTCCCTCTGTCTCTCTCTCACCCATTAATTTCCTCCTTTATCTTCTGATGTCTTCCATTCTCCCCTGACTTTCTTTCTTTCTTTAATTTTTTCCTCCTCACTTCCTGTCTCACAATTTTCTCTCTCGAGTTCAGGGGGGGCGCGGTGGCACAGTGGTAGCGCGCCGGACTCGTAATCGGGGGATTGCGAGTTCGAGCCTGGCCCGGGCTGCCGTGCCGGGAGTGGTAGCTCGCTCCTGTAACCCTAGCGGGGCTATATAGTCCAATACAGGGCTTAGCTCGGGTGGTGAGAAGGTGGTAAGTACACCCTGACTACACCCACCCACACCCACCTACACCCTGACTACACCCACCCACACCCACCCACACCCTTACTACACCCACCTACACCCTCACTACACCCACCCACACCCTTACTACACCCACCCACACCCTTACAACACCCATCTACACCCTCACTACACCCACCCACACCCACCTACACCCTGACTACACCCACCCACACCCACCCACACCCTTACTATACCCACCTACACCCTCACTACACCCACCCACACCCTTACTACACCCACCCACACCCTTACAACACCCATCTACACCCTCACTACACCCACCCACACCCACCTACACCCTGACTTCACCCACCCACACCCACCTACACCCTTACTACACCCACCTACACCCACCCACACCCACCTACACCCTGACTACACCCACCCACACCCACCTACACCCTGACTACACCCACCCACACCCACCTACACCCTGACTACACCCACCCACACCTACCTACACCCTCACTACACCCATCCACACCCACCTACACCCTGACTACACCCACCTACACCCACCTACACCCACCTACACCCTGACTACACCCACCCACACCCTGACTACACCCACCCACACCCTTACTACACCCACCCACACTACACCCACCCACACCCTGACTACACCCACCCACACCCACCTACACCCTGACTACACCCACCCACACCCTTACTACACCCACCCACACCCACCTACACCCTGACTACACCCACCTACACCCTGACTACACCCACCTACACCCTCACTACACCCACCCACACCCACCTACACCCTCACTACACCCACCCACACCCACCTACACCCTCACTACACCCACCAACACCCACCTACACCCTCACTACACCCACCCACACCCACCTACACCCTCACTACACCCACCCACACCCTTACTACACCCACCCACACCCTTATTACACCCACCCACACCCACCTACACCCTGACTACACCCACCCACACCCTCACTACACCCACCCACACCCTCACTACACCCACCCACACCCTCACTACACCCACCTACACCCTCACTACACCCACCTACACCCTCACTACACCCACCCACACCCACCTACACCCACCCACACCCACCTACACCCTTACTACACCCACCCA
>NC_137037.1:51264360-51284360 GCF_032717465.1 Coenobita brevimanus
AAGGGGAAGGGGGACAGAGAAAAGAGAGAGGGGAGGTAAAGAAAGGAGAGAATGCGGGGAGGAAAGAGAGAGAGAGGAGTAAAGGAAAGGAGGAGTGTGGGGAAGTTAAGGAGGGAGAGGGAGAGAGAGAGAAGAGGAGTGGGGAGATAAACGGAGAGGGGGAGGAAGATAAGAGAAGTTGGAGAGAGAGAGAGAGAGAGAGAGAGAAACCGTACTTGTATTCCTTCTCCTCTCTCTCATTCTTACTGTAAGTCTTAAGGCATTCACGTTCATTCTTAGGCAAGGGTCGCTCTTAAGTCGTTCTTATTAAAATTCTTAGAGATGGTGAACGCTGAGGGGTTGAGTATGTTGTCTATTTTTATCTATCTCTGTATCTATCTATGTCTATACTTTGTCTGTCTGTCTGTCTGCCTATATATCTATCTATCCATCTGTCTACCTCGCCATTTATCTATTTAGCCATCTATCTGTCTGTGCTGTGTGAAATTATTGGTCCCTCTGGCAAGATTACATTATATTTATTGTATTTATCTATCAGTCTCTTTGTATCTGTCTATCTATCTATCTGTTTATCTATCTATCTATTTTTCTGCTACTAAACAATTTTACTAAACAGACTCCAAGTAGTGAAAGGGTTAATGAAGTCGAGAGAGAGAGAGAGAGAGAGAGAGAGAGAGAGAGAGAGAGAGAGGAGTGCGAATGGACATGAGAAAGTGGGTGAAAGTGAATGTTTGAGAGTGAGCCAGTCCCCAGCCTCTCCCTGTCCTCCTTTCTTTCTCTGCCTACCCTTTTGCCTCTCCCTGCCTTACCCTTTCTCTGCCTCACCCTGCCTCAGCCTTTCCCTGTCTCACTGTACCCTACCCTGCCTTTCTCTGTATCTCCCTGCCTCACCCTTCCTCACCCTGCCTCTCCCTCCTTCAGTCTTCCTTCTCTGATCCACCCATTATTTCCCTGCCTACCCTGCCTTACTTTCTTCTTCCCCGCCTCACTGTACCCCTTCCTGCCTTTCTCAGCTTCTCTCTGCCTCATCCTTCCTGTCTGCCTTTCCCTGTCCCTGCCTTCCCTGCCTCACCCTTCCTCTGCCTTTCCCTGTTTCTACCTCTCCCTGCCTCACCCTGCCTCCTCCTGCCATTCCCAGCCTCACCTTGACTTCCATTGCCCTTTCCTGCCTCACCCTGCCTCCTCCTGCCTTTCCCAGCCTCACCCTGCCTCACCTTGCCTTCCCGTACCTCTTCCTGCCTCACCCTGCCCCCTCCTGCCTCACCCTACCTCCTCTAGCCTTCTCCTGCCTCACTCTGCCTCACCTCCTCAGAGTCGACATCAACACATCAACGGGAGACGTGGGATTTATGAGAGTGGTGTGGTGCCCCTTATTATTCTCTCTCTCTCTCTCTCTCTCTCTCTCTCTCTCTCTCATTAAGACCCACACACACACCTGCCAACATAATCGTGATCTTCACCTTGGCTGTTTACCTGTGTGTTGTGGTTGCAGTTGTGGTAGCAGTGGTGGTAGGTGCGATGGTGATGCTGGTAGTTGTGGTAATTGTGGTAGTAAGAGTGGTAGTTGTAGCAGTAATAGTGGTAGATGCGGTAGTAATTGTGTCAGTTCTGGTATTGTTGGTAGTGTATGGTAGTGACGAAGTGGTGAGTTGTATGAAATGTGGTAGCAACTTGAAACTGTAGGCTGTGTGTGGTAGCGTGTGGTCGTGTGTGGTTTAGTTGTGGTATGGAATGTGGTAGGAACTTGAGACTGTAGGATGTGTGTGGTAGTGTGTGGTATAGTTGTGGTATGGAGTGTGGTAGGAACTTGAGACTGTAGGATGTGTGTGGTAGTGTGTGGTATAGTTGTGGTAAGGAGTGTGGTAGGAACTTGAGACTGTAGGATGTGTGTGGTAGTGTGTGGTATAGTTGTGGTATGGAGTGTGGTAGGAGCTTGTTCCATGGAGTGTTCTGGGTAGGCAAAGCGAAGTGGCAGGCAATAGGAAGTTGTCCAGAAAGATAGTGGGTTGGACGGCCATCTTGAGAGAGAGAGAGACAGACAGACAGACAGACAGATAGAGAGAGAGAGACAGAGACAGACAGACAGACAGAGAGATGGTCCAAGAAATAAAGGGAGAAAATGATGAAGGAAGAAGGGATGAACTAAACAAGAGAGAGAGAGGGGGGGGGGACTCTGGGGACCTTCATCTGTAGACAGTCACATGATTGGGGAGGGGTGGGGGGGGATGGGGAAGGGGGGGTTGAAGAGGAGGAGGAGGAAGATGGTGTGGATGGAGAAGAGAGATGATGATGAGAAGAAGAGGAGAAGAGGAGGAGGAAGATGATATGGAAGGGGAGAGGAGAGGATAGGGGCGGAGGAACAGGTGATGGAGGTGAATGGGGAAAGGTGGGGAAAGGGAGGAGGGGGAAGGAAAGGATCTGAGGAAGAGGATGGAGGAGGAAGATGATCGTGTGGGGGAAGGGGGGAAGGAGGAAGCAAGTGGTGAGGAGGAAGACTAGAGAGAGAGAGAGAGAGAGAGAGATATTATTAATGGTGCCTTGTCAGGTTTCTTGATGGTAGTGGTGAGTGGTATGAGTATGGTAGTAGTTATGGTGATATAGTGATGGAGACGGTGGTAGTGATGGTGAAGGTGATTGCGGTAGTAGTAGTGGTAGGGAAATGGCAGTGTTAATGGTGAATGGTGGTGGTGGTGGTGATTGTGGTAGTGGTGGTGATCAGTGTGGTTGTGGTGGTGATTATGGTGATGTCTGTGATTGTGGTTATGATGAGTGTGGTGATGTGTTGGTAGTGGTAATTGTGGTAGTTGATAGGGTAGTGGTAGTTGTGGTCGTGATGGATGGAGAGTGGTGGTTAATGTAGTGGTTAGAGGAGGGGCATTGTAATACACGTCACTAACTCTCTCTCTCTCTCTCTCTCCTTTCTGTGTCCTCCTCACCCTTCCCTCCCTCCATTTTCTTTCCTCCCTTTCTTTTTCTCGCTCCCTCCTGATGTCTCCTTCTTCTTTCCTCCCTTCCTCCATCCATTTATCCCTCCCTTCTTTCCCTCTCCTCACTGCATCCCTCCCTTTACCTCTTCCTCCATCGTTCTTTCCCTGTCTCCTTCCATCTCTCCACGTATCCCTCCATCCTCCTTCCCTTCACTCCTCCCTCCTTCCCTCCATTCCATCACTCCTTCCTTCCTTCCCTCCTTCCCTCCACTCCATCACTCCTTCCTTCCCTTCACTCCCCCCTCCATCCCATCCACCTTCCCACCACTCCATCACACCTTCCTTCCTTCCCTCCACTCCTCCCTCCTTCCCTTAATCCTTCCATACATTCCATCACTTCTTCCTTCCTCCTTCCTTCCACTCCTTCCTTCCTTCCTTCCTTCCTTCCCTCCATAACAGGGGCTTGGGGTACCACTGAAGAAATCTTGTTTATATAGTGCGTTGCGGGAGGCATGGCTGATAAGGAGGGGTAAAGAGAGAGAGAGAGAGAGAGAGAGAGAGAGAGAGAGAGAGAGAGAGGATAAAAGGAATGTTTTTATGCAAAGACAGAATGGGTGTTAAATTAGGATAAAAGGAGTGTGTGTGTGTGTGTGTGTGTGTGTGTGTGTGTGTGTGTGTGTGTGTGTGTGTGTGTGTGTGTGTGTGTGTGTGTGTGTGTGTGTGTGTGTGTGTGACAAAGAGAGTGGGGGGGTAAAAGTCTATGCTCATTACCCATCCTGCCTCAGCACCTTCTTTCCTCCTCCTCGTCATCATCATCATCATCATCATCTTCTTCTTCTTCTTCGTGTCCTCCTCCTCCTCCTCCTCCTCCTCCATTCTCGTTATCCATTCTTTTACGGAGGGGGGAGAATGGAGAGGATATTTTTGGAAGTGAAAAGAGAAGCCTGGGAAGAGGAAGAGTGAGAGGAGGAGGAGGAGGAGAAGGAGGAGGGGGAAGGAGGAGGAAGAGGAGGCGGAGGAGGAGAGAAGGGAGAGGAAGGAAGAGTGGAAGAGGAGGAGAGGAAAAGGTGTAGGTGTTAACAGATGAGCAAGGAGGAGTAAGTTAAGAAGGAGAGAGAGAGAGAGAGAGAGAGAGAGAGAGAGAGAGAGAGAGAGAGAGAGAGAGAGAGAGAGAGGAAAAGCTAGCATGATTAAATAGGGAAAGAATGAGTCAGGGGAAAATGAGAAGATTTCGGAAGAAAGATAAAAGAGAAGGTGAAATGGAGTCGGTGTTTGAGAGAGAGAGAGAGAGAGAGAGAGAGAGAGAATGGTAAGAGTGACGGAGGTGAAGAAAGGAGAAAATGTATGAAGAAAGCAGGAGAAGGAGGAGGAAAATAAGAAAATGAAGGTGATGAAGGAGAGAGAGGGAGAGAGAAGAAAAATGTCTCGAAAATGGTAAGAAGGCGACAGGGAGGAGAAAATGATAATGCAAGGGAGGAGGAAAAAGGGAGAAGAGATTAAGTTTGTAAGCCATGCCGGTGAGGAGGAGGAGGAGGAGGAGGAAGAAGATAGAGAAGAGGAGGAGGAGGAAGATGGAGAGGAGGAATAGGAGGGTAAAGATGGGTTGCTTGAATATTAACCTTGGTATTGCAAAGCCCAAGCCACCCAGCGTGCATACCTGGCTGGGTTATTTGTATCGTAATTAAGGCCAGGTAAGCCATGTCGCTCGTATAAGCCACTGGATAAAGGTAATAAATTTTTAATGAGAGAGAGGGAGAGAGAGAGATAGATAGACAGATAGATAGATAGATAGAGAGAGAGAGAGAGAGAGAAAGGAAGAGAGAGAGAGAATAATGATGTTGCTCTTCTCAAACATAGACAGGAAAAAAGTATATATGTTCTGATAATGATGTAATTTTGTGGTTGGAGAGAAAGAAAGAAAGAAATTGTTAATGATGATGGTAGCTAATAGTGGTGATAGTGGTAGTTGTGGTAATTGTGGTGGTGGTTCTGGTGCTGATGGTGATGGTGGTGGAGAGGTGGTGATGGTGGTTGTGGTGATGGTGATAGTGATTTGCGAAGGATGGTGGTTGTGGTGGTGATGATGATAGTAGTTTGAGAAGGATGGTGATAATGACGGTGAAAGTGATTGGTTAAGATTGGTGACTGTGATGATTGTGGTTGCTAGAGATGGTGGTTGTGGTTGTGGTGGTTGTGGTAGTGGAGAAAGACTGACATGGAGGTACAAAATATGAGTTTTAATGGACAAAGGGTGTTGGGTGATTGAATGGGAAAGGTCATGTGTGTGTGTGTGTGTGTGTGTGTGTGTGTGTGTGTGTGTGTGTGTGTGTGTGTGTGTGTGTGTGTGTGTGTGTGTGTGTGTGGTGGAGAGAGTGGTGAAGTGTTGGAGGAAGGGGATGGCAGGGTTGGAGTATCGTGATGGAGGACATGTGTGGCAGTGGTGGAGGGACGGGAGTGGAGTGTGTGGGTGGTGGAGATGTATTGTGGTGGTGGAGTTGGCAAAGAGGGCAGTGGAGTATATTAACTATGGTGGTGGAGTATGGTGGAGGGTGGTGGTGGTGGTAGTGGTGGTGGTGTATGTTGGAGGGTGGTGTGGTGGTGGTGGTGGTGGTCTTGCAGTATTGATCCTTGCGTCACCCGGCAGCAGAGGTCGGATTCCCGCAGCCCCCACCTCTCGCCGGAAGGGGGGGGGGGGAGTAAAGGGGATGTGGTGGAGGCGGTGGAGTACAAATGTGGAGGTGATGGAGTTCAAATGTGGAGGCGGTGGAGTACAAATGTGGAGGTGGTGGAGTACAGTGTAGAGGTGGTGGAGTACAAATGTGGAGGTGGTGGAGTACAAATGTGGAGGTGGTGGAGTACAGTGTAGAGGTGGTGGAGTACAAATGTGGAGGCGGTGGAGTACAAATGTGGAGGCGGTGGAGTACAAATGTGGAGGTGGTGGAGTACAAATGTGGAGGCGGTGGAGTACAATGTGGAGGTTGTGGAGTACAAATGTGGAGGCGGTGGAGTACAATGTGGAGGTTGTGGAGTACAAATGTGGAGGTGGTGGAGTACAAATGTGGAGGCGGTGGGGTCAAATGTGGGGATGGTGGAATACAATGTGGAGGTTGTGGAGTACAAGTATGGAGGCGGTGGAGTACAAATGGAGTGGATTTTGAGGTGGAGGGAGTGGAGTGAGTACAATTGAAGTGGCAATTGATTTGGGCCTAAAATTGACATCACTCCATCTTGAATTCCGGGTTTAAGCAGTGAATTAGCGCTGGAAAATGATGCTAGTCACGAAGAAGTGCTGAGGGAAGGATGTAGAGCCGTCGCACTGTCTTTTTCCGCCACTGAGCTACGTGAAAAAGTCGCAAGAGGACGAAAATTTGGGCCAAGTTAAAGTGAGCAGAGTATAGTCTGGATAAATTTATTGGTCCAAAGTAATTTATTTTGACCGGAGTGTTTAAAAATCCACCATTTATCTCACCATAGTCAGAGAGAGAGAGAGAGAGAGAGAGAGAGACTGTCTTTACTCTTTTTTTTTTACTTCCTCTCCAATTAACAGTATTTTGTATTTTTTTCCAGCCACTGCCTTTGTTTGGCAGTAGTTTAAGCGCATCCCCCCTTCCTCTCTCTCTCTCTCCTTAAGATTAACTCGTGCCTGACCCCGCCGTTTCATTAAAAAATCTACGTAAGTTCCCCTTCAAGTTTCGGAGAGCGCCACGTTTTCTTTGGCTCAAGTTTCGGACATGTTTTGCGAGACAAATTGCAGTTCGCGGGGTTTAGCAACAGATACTGGGCGAGTTAGGAGTCAGCAGTTCACGTTTTGTGTGGGTGGGGATGGTGGGGTGTGGGTGGGTTGTGTGTGAGGGGGTTGGGGGGTGGGGGAGGGTGGGTTGTGTGTGTTTGAGGTGGGTGGGAAGGCTGCATGTGTAGGGGGAGGCGTGTGTGTGTGTATGTGTGTGTGTGTGTGTTGCGTGGGAATGTCTTGTCGAATTTCACTTAAGAATTTCATTAGAGTTGTTCCCTCCCTCAAGGAATGTACTGGTTTACCTTATGTATTTCACTAGGATTTGGGGATATATATATATATATATATATATATATATATATATATATATATAGACACACACGTACTCAGATGCCATTACAAGAGAGTTTTATCAGTGAAGCGATAAAAGTTTTGGTGATAAAGTTTCAGTCAGGCAGCGGAAAGATTAGAATTGGACCCCCCCCCCCAGGCCACATAACTTCCTCGTCTCCGTCTTAAGTCACAGATCTTCAAAGTTCCGCCGTGATTTCCACCACTAAAAGTTTTCTGACCCGCCATTGATCCCCTCCACTGAGACTCATCTTGACTTTGGTGAAAATCCATGAGTTTCCCTTAATTATATTGGCCTTGTTATATTGCCGTCGCTGTCGTTAGCATCGTTGTCGTCGTCGTCATCTTCGTTGTCCTCCTCCTCCTCCTCCTCCTCATCATCATCATCATCATCATCATCATCATCATCTTCATCTTCATCTTCCTCCTCCTCCTCCTCCTCCTCCTCACCATCATCATCATCCCATTGTAGATAGGTGGGTGGATGGATCGGTGGATGGATAAGCTAGATAGATAGATAGATCCACTCCAGTTCGAAATGTATCTCATATGCGATGTTCCACCCCTAAATCGTTCCACTCCCTAATAGCGCCACCCCTGATCCTTCCACTCGCCACATGTGTTCCACCCTCCACACAAGTTCCACCACCAAGTCGTTCCACTCCATAATTGTTCCACTCACGACCCTCTTATCGCGATTCTTTTCCTCCACCTAATCGTTCCTTCCTCCACACAAGTTCCACCCTCTAATCGTTCCACCTGAGCCTCGTTCCACCCCCTAATCGTTCCACCAAGCCGTGTTCCACCCCCTAATCGTTCCACCAAGCCGTGTTCCACCCCCTAATCGTTCCACCAAGCCTTGTTCCACCTCCTAATCGTTCCACCTGAGCCTCGTTCCACCCCCTAATCGTTCCACCAAGCCGTGTTCCACCCCATAATCGTTCCGCGGGGGGAGGGGTTAATCTCTTGTGAGTTACTAATAAGGGGTGAAGTTGGAGGCCTGGGATTGGGGGAGATTGGGGAGATTAGGATTGGAGATTGGGGAGATTAGGATTGGGGATTGGAGGAGATTGGGGAGATTAGGATTGGGGATTGGGGGAGATTGGGGAGATTAGGATTGGGGATTGGAGGAGATTGGGGAGATTAGGATTGGGGATTGGGGAGGATTTGGAGAGACAAGGAGCAATCAACCCCTTCAGTACGATAGCTTTTTACTCTCTCTCTCTCTCTCTCTCTCTCCCCCCTAGAGTATCATTGTACCTACCTACCTACCTACCAACCTACCTACCTGCCTACCTACCTTCCTGCCTACCTACCTGCCTACCTACCTACCTACCTAACTACTACCATACCTATCTACTTACCTGCCTACCTACCTATCTACTTACCTGCCTACCTACCTACCTACCTACCTACCTTTTTTTTCCTCTTATTTCCCCTACCCTTGACATTCTTTCTATTCACCCTTTTGTCAAACCTTCCTCCCCTCCCCTCCCCTCCCCTCCCCTCCTCTCCCCTCCCCAACTGCACTCCTTGTCACTAAATCCCATCTAATCCCCATGCTTTCTTTTCTCCCTCACTGTATTACAACTTTCTTCCTCACCCTCCCCACTTCTCCCCTCCTTCCCCAGTCCTCCCCTCCTCGTCCACTTCTCACCTTCTCCTCCTCCTCCCCTTCCCACCTTCCCTCTCCACCTTCGCCTCTATTCCTGTCCACTTTCTCCTCCACTTCCCACATTCTCCTCCCCTCCCCACCTTCCCCACCACCCTTCCCCACTCATCCCTTGCCCTCTTCCCCATCCCTTTCCTCTTTCCTCCTCCCGTTTTCCCTCCTGCTTCACCTCCTCTCCCCATCTTTTCATCTCCCCTACCTGTCTTCCTCCCTCCCCTCGTCTTTCCCTCTTTCCCCCTCTCCCTCTCCTCGTCTTCCCCTCCCTCCCTCCCTCCTCCTCTCCCCCTTGCTCACCCCACCTTCTCCCCACCCTGTTATAATCCCTTCATCCCTCTCTCATCCCTCTTTTCTTCTCTCCCACACCTTCATCTCTCTCTCTCTCTCTCTCTCCCCCCCTTTACTCCTCCTCCCTTTCCCTCCCTCCTCCTCACATTTCCTCCCTTCTCTTCCTTCCACCGCTCTCCCTTATCTCTCTCTCCCTGCAAATCATGTTCTTCAGCGATATAAAACGAACACTTTGGAGAACAGATCATAGAAAATGGAAGGAATGTTATAAGCTGAACTTCACCCTGTTCTTACCTTCTCTCTTATGTTCTGTTGAGTTATATTGGTTCTCTTTACCTGTTCTTTTGTTCTTGTTCAGGTGTAGTGGTGGTGTTATTTTATGTTCGTGTTTTTGTGGGTTTGGGTTATGTATTGGTGTGTGTGTGTGTGTGTGTGTGTGTGTGTGTGTGTGTGTGTGAGAGAGAGAGAGAGAGAGAGAGAGAGAGAGAGAGAGAGAGAGAGAGAGATTTAATGTATACCCAAAAGAGATATTGGTTTGTGAAGGAACACGTTGAAAGAGATAGAGCCCGGGTAAGTGGATTCTCTCTCTCTCTCTCTCTCTCACATGCAAAATCATAGTTCAGAAAAGCATAATACTTGGCAGGATTGAGAGAGAGAGAGAGAGAGAGAGAGAGAGAGAGGGAGGGAGAGAGAACGAAGAACACTTAATTGGTCTCGAGGAAAGTGGGATTTAGAGAGAAATTGGCCGGAAAACGAGAGAGAGAGAGAGAGAGAGAGAGAGAGAGAGAGAGAGAGAGAGAGAGGCAGGTGGTAGGTAGTGTCCGTTGCCATGGTAACTATGACGCCACAATCAGCTGACTGACTCCTCTTAGCGTCACAAAGGCGGTATTTATGTATGATCTTAAGTTTATTTATGAGTATGAAGTGTGTGGCCTTGTGTTTGGAGAGAGAGAGAGGCGGGGGGAGAGAGAGAATCATTAGACATCTTGATAAATAGACGTGTGTGTGTGTGTGTGTGTGTGTGTGTGTGTGTGTGTGTGTGTGTGTGTGTGTGTGTGTGTGTGTGTGTGTGTGTGTGTGTGTTTTGTGTGTGTTTCTAAGAGAGAGTGAGAGAGAGAGAGAGAGAGAGTCCAGACATTATAAATCCAGGGCCTTGATTTTTGTTATGTTTGTCACACTCTAGAGGTCATTACAGGTAATTAGAGTAGTGTAATTACCTGTTATTATTTTGATTATTATTTAATTTGCCTGAGGATAGAGATTAGGGATTAGGAGGATAGATTAGGATTTACTCTATTATTTTTATTATTAATATTATTATTATTATTATTTTTATTGTTATTACTATTAATATGATTATTATTATTGCTGTTGTTAATAGTAGTATTTTTATTATTATTGTTATTATGATTAGTATTAAATCATCATCCACATGAAGAGAGAGAGAGGGAGAGAGAGAGAGAGAAAGAGAGGGAGAGAGAGAGAGAGAGAGAGAGAGAGAGAGAGAGAGAGAGAGAGACGAAAAGAATTGGTAAGGGAAGAATATGAAGAGAAGAGAGGAGCGAGAGGGAGAAAATGAAGAAGAGAGGGGTGAGAGAAGAAGAGAAGAGAGGAAGAAGTGAATAAGCTCTAAGAAACATGAATACTTCTTTCCTTGTACCTTGAAGAGGAATAAGAGGAGGAAGAGAGGAGGAGAAGAGGAGAGGCAAGGGGAGAAGAAAGAGGAAGGAAAAGAAGATGAGGAAGGTGAGAGGATGAGAAAGGTGAGAAGATAATAGGAAGAGAGAAACAATGGAAGGAAGAGGAAGAGAAAGAAGATAATGATAATAATGATGAAGAGAGAGGCAGGAGGAAGAAGAAGAAGAGAAGGGATTAGGAGGAGAGGAAGGAGAAGAGAAAGAAGCAGATAAGAAGGCCATTGAGGTAATCTCGTTTGTGATGCTGTCCCGATTCTAAGAGACATAATGATGTTTTCCTTGCACCATGAAGAAGAGGAGGAGGAGGAGGAGGAGGAGGAGGAGGAGGAGGAGAAAGGGGAGGAGGAGGAGGAGGAAGAAGATAAAGGAATACAAAGGAAAGCAAGCAGCAACAGAACTTATTGTCCTTTCGAGGGTGTTAGGTACAGAGTAGACACTGACTACGAGATCTAACTCTACATGCTGAAGGATAAGGATAGTAAAGCAAGAAGGCTGCCCCCGCCTCCAAACCCTCCAGCCAAAACTGGAAAGAAAAAGTGAGAAAAACCACCACGCAGCATGGAAAAACTGACATGGAAATATCATAGGAAAGACTGAAAAGGAAAAGCTACATTCTATAATACATTATCTATAAGCTACCAGTATGAATAACCTGAAAGAGAAAGTAGTAAAGTACAATGAATAATCGAATAGGCTAAATAAATAACTGATGCATGTCGCTGTACGGGTACGTTGAGTTGACGGGGCATCTGCGGACACAGTGTGGAAATTGCAATGTGGATATTCAGGGTAAAGGGGAAAGGAAAAAAAAAATAGGATGAATGATGAGGGGTACTTGGAATGAAAGAAAGATGATGATTAGAGAGAAAGAGAGAGAGAGAGAGAAAATGGAAGAGAAACCGTGATGGAGGAGTGAAGAAAAGAAGAGAGAGAGAGAGAGAGAGAGAGAGAGAGAGAGAGAGAGAGAGAGAGGGAAGATAAAAAGGAAGGGGGAAAAGGGGAGAGGATAAAAAAGGAGGGGAAATGTGAAAGGGAGAAGAGGGGAGAGGAGTGATGAATTGGAAGAGGAGAAATATACGGTTCAGAGAGAGAGAGAGAGAGAGAGAGAGAGAGAGAGAGATGGAAGGGGAGGGAAGTGTTCTGGCATTGAGGGGGAAATTTAATTGTAGGTGAGAGAGAGAGAGAGAGAGAGAGAGAGAGAGAGAGAGAGAGAGAGAGAGAGAGAGAGAGAGAGAGAGAATTTATGATGTAAGGGAAAGGTAGGAATGGAAAAGGGGAGAGAGTAAGAATGGGGAGGAAAGAGGGAGAGGGGAGGGAGAGAAGTCAGAGTTTGGGAGGAATTAGAGGGGAGTGAGGGGAAAGAGAGGGAGGAAGGTAGTGACGAACTAATTGGGGAGGGGAATAGGGGGAGAGTTGCAAAGAGGAAGTGTGGGGAGGGGAGAGACGCAGGAGAGGGGAGGAGGAGGACTGGGGGAGAGAAAGAAGGTAAGGGAGGGGAAGTGAGAGCTAATAATAATAATAATAATAATAGTAGTAGTAGTAGTAGTAGTAGTAGTAGTAGTTGTTGTTGTTGTTGTTGTTGTTGTTGTTGGTGGTGGTGGTGGTGGTGGTGGTGGTGCTGTGTAGTAATGATAATGACGATAATAATAATAATAATAATAATAATAATAATAATAATGTTTTCAGTACAGTGCATGGAAGACACAGAACACCTTATTTACCCTGTTAACCCCTAACACCTCTTCCCAAGCGAATTATTTTGCATTTTACAACCTCCTCTCCTCACTTAAACCATTCAAATATCACCATTCTCAGCATAAATAGAATACAGATTGATATTAACCACCCATATCCAAAAATAAATCGATCAGGAAAAGGTGATAGGGGAGTACAGGCTTTGATATTACTTTCTCTTGCTGGTGGACGAAAACACACACACACACACACACACACACACACACACACACACACACACACACACACACACACACACACACACACACACACACACACACACACACACACACACACACACACACACACAAACGCACATGCAAATTTAAAAGAACTGTGATTGAAGAAAATGCGACGGAGAAAGAGAGAGAGAGAGAGAGAGAGAGAGAGAGAGGATAATTTTGCAGTGAGAAAGGAAGTGAAGATGGAGGAGAAAGATAATTAAAGGATCGAGCCTGGGTGATGATAGGGAGGGGAGGGGAGGGGAGGGGAGGGGAGGGGAGAGGAGGGGTAGGGAAGGGAGGATAGAAGGGTGATGTGGGGGAGGAGGGAAGGGATTGGAAGGATAGGGTGATGGGAAGGGGAGTAGGGGGGGAAGTGGGGGAAGGGGTGATAAAGAGGAGGGGGAGTTGAAGGGGAGGGAGGTAGGGAGGTAGGGTATAGGGGGAGGGGAATTAAAAGACGAGGAGGGAAGGTGGTGGGGGAGGAAATTAATGTGGGAGAAGGAGGGGGAGAGAAAGTCAAGAAGGGAAAGAGTGGGGAGATGAGGGGGGGAGGGAGGGAGATGAGAGAGTGCGAGGGAGGGAAAGGAATTTGGACTGGGGATGGGGAAGTGGAGAAGAAGAGGGGTGTAGGAGGTGAGGGGAAGGGGGAGAGGAGTTTGATGGAGGGAAGGGGAGAGATTTGTGCTGTTCTCCCTCCTTTCCTCCTTCATTTCCTCCCCCTCCCTCCATTTCCCCTCCATATCCCCTCCCCCCTAAATATTTCCTTCTATGGTTATATTAGGGCTTCATATCCTCCCTTCCTATAAAATTTCTATTAGTCTCCCTCTGCTTCGCGATAGTCCTTCTCACTGTTTCCTGCCGGCTTCGACTGGTGGTGTGGTGGGGGTGGGGGTGGGGGGGGCATCTTTCGGCCGTCCTATCCTTGTCTTTAACGCTTAGATTACGTACGTTTGTTTTTGCTTATCTTATAACAGTTACGAAAAAACGAATGTGTCTGTTTCTGTTTGCTTTCCTTTGTACTCCTTTGTATTCCCTTCCTCATCTCACAACCTCCCCACCTGCCTTTCCATATCCCCCCCTCCTACGTTCTCCCCCCCCTCCCCACATTTCCCTACCTCTCCTCCCGCTTTCCCTCCCTCCCCCTTACCCCTCCCCCCTCCCCATCCCTGCCTGCCTTAAATTCAATCAGGGTAATGGAGTGTGGCAGTCCCCTCCCCTCCCCTCCCCTCCCCTGCCTCTCCCATTTCCTCCCCCTCCCTTCCCCATTCCGTTTTCTCCCTTTCCCCCTTCCTCTTCCCTCCCCTCCCTTTCTCTCCCCTCTCCCCTCCCCGTCCTGTCATAGCACTGCAGATAGCACGGGGAAGGGAAGCATAAGGGGGTGGGGAGGAGAGGAGACAGAGAGGAGGAAAAGAGGGGGAGAGAGAGAGAGAGCGAGAGAGAGAGAGAGAGAGAGAGAGAGAGAGAGAGAGAGAGAGAAAGAGAGAGAGAGAGATGGGGGGGAAGGGGAAGCAAGGAAAGGGGAGGTAAGGTCAAATGTAGGAATGAGAGAGAGAGAGAGAGAGAGAGAGAGAGAGAGAGTCAAATGGCAAATAAGCCTTCTGGGAATTGAGGAGGGGGATTGAGGGATTGAAAAGATGAAGGGAGGTAAGGTAGGGAGGGACGGAGAGAAGGAGGGAGGAAGATTGGGAGAGATGGAGGGGATTTGGGTGATGGAGGGAGGGAGAAATATTGGAGAGAGAGAGAGAGAGAGAGAGAGAGAGAGGATTGTGTACTACGATAGATTGGTTAGACGGAGATGAATGTGAGGTGGCCCTATATAGGAAGGGATTGTGTGTGTGTGTGTGTGTGTGTGTGTGTGTGTGTGTGTGTGTGTGTGAGAGAGAGAGAGAGAGGGGGGGAGGGGAGGACAGGATTTAAGAGTTGGAAGTAGGAGGGGTGATTTGAGAGAGAGAGAGAGAGAGAGAGAGAGAGAGAGAGAGAGGGGGGGGAATTGGAGGAAAGAAGAGGAAATAGAAGAGAAAAGGAAGAAGGGAAAGGGGACTATTGGAGGGGAAAAAAAGAGGAAGGAGAGAGGAGAGGGAGGAGAGAGAAGGGATGATTGGAGAAGGAAAATTAAGATGAACATTGGAGGAAGAGAAGAGGAAAGTTGAAGGAAAGAGAGGAAGAAAGGGGAAGAAGAAGAGGAGAGAGGTAGAGAGAGGACGGGAGAAGGAGAGGGGGAAAAGAGAGGAGGGGGAGAAGGAGAGGGGAAGAGAGAGGAGGGAAAATAGGGGAGGAAGAACGGAGGAAAGAGAAGTGGGAAAGGGGAGGAAAAGGGAGAAGAAAAGTGGAGAAAAGAGAAGAGGGAAAGAGTAAGAGTGGAGGAAAGAAAAGAGGAAAAGGGAAGACAAGAGGAGAGGGAAAGAGGAGGAAAGAGAGGAGGAAAAGGGGAGGAAAGAGAAGAGAAATATTGGAGGAAAGAGGGGAGGAAGAATGGATGAAAGAGAAGAGAAGTGGAGGAAATTGAAGAGGAATATTGGAGGAAAGAGGAGAGAGAGAAAAGAGAGAAAAAGAGCAAATGGGCGTGCGTGATTGGAAGAGAGGCTATCAGAGTTATCAGTAGATGCTGAGGCCAAGACGAATGAGGTGAGAGAGAGAGAGAGAGAGAGAGAGAGAGAGAGAGAGGGAAGCAAGGCTGTGAAAGAGCAATTAAAGAGTAATAATGATTGTAAATGCGAGAAAGAGAGAGAGAGAGGGGGGGGAGGGCTAATGAGGGACTGAATGAGAGAGAGTGAGCGAGTGAGTTATGGGGTTAATGAGAGAGATAAGGGGCAGGGATCGAACTGGAATCCTGCCTCTCATTTGTGTGTCGACCCTATCCATACCGCGGATGGAATTCGGATACCTTTACACCCGCGCTCGGGATGGGAGATGGGTGTTAGGTTCTGATCGGCGTGTGTGTGTGTGGGGAGAGAGAGAGAGAGTAAAAATGAGTGAGAGAAAAAAGGGAGATAGGGAGACAGTGAGGTAAGGGGGTAGGGCTAGACAGGTTAACCTCAGTAATGGGTCCACTGTTGCATAATTCCCTCGTTCTTATACACTCCACACCCGCTGAAATGAGAGAGAGAGAGAGAGAGAGAGAGAGAGAGAGAGAGAGAGAGAGGATGGGTGGGGAGAGAGGGGAAGGGACAGAGTGGGTGTGAGGAACAGAGAAGGGGAAATTGTTAGAGAGAGAGAGAGAGAGAGAGAGGGAGAGAGAGAGAGAGTCAGTAAGTGAGTTAGAGCGAGGAAGAGAGCGAGCAGCTGAGGGGGAGCCAACAAATGAAACAGTTTGGGTACATTCCACGGAGAAGCAGACCACGCTAATTTTGCAGTGAGGCATGTAGAGAGAGAGAGGGGGGGGGGCAGTGTGGTAGAAGCAGAATTGAGGAAAAAACCGTGGGAGTGTGAGGAATTGTGTGTATGGGAGAGAGAGAGAACCGTGAGTCAGTTCCCCACCCACGGCCATATAAATCACCGACCCAGCCTACTCACACATTTAATATCACCCTGTGTGTGTGCGTGTGTGTGTGTGTGTGTGTGTGTGTGTGTGTGTGTGTGTGTGTGTGTGTGTGTGTGTGTGTGTGTGTGTGTGTGTGTGTGTGTGTGTGTGTGTGTGTGTGTGTGTGTGTGTGTGTGTGTGTGTGTGTGTGTGTGTGAAAGAGAGAGAGAAAGGGGGAGGGAGGGAGAGAGAGAGATGTTACCTATCCTCTAATAAACAGCCTCGAAAGGACTAGATTTAATGGGTCTGTTGCTGTTTGCTTTCCTTTGTACTCCTTTGTTCCTCCTTTCTTTCCCCTCCCCCTCCCTCCTCCTTCACCCTTTACTCACCCCTCACCCCAACTCTCACCCTTAACCCCTGACCCATCACCCCTCACCCTTCACCCTGCATCCTGTTAGGGCAATTCAGCTCACTGGATCTCATTACGCCTCCCTAGTGGCTCAGTCCGGGCCTCCGTTCAGTCCTTCAAAGGTAGTACTGACATTGCACACTAATTTCCAGTCCTTATCTCACGCACTTGTCAATCCATCTTTTTCCTCATATCTAAGCCACCTGCCCTGCCCTGCCCTGCCCTAACTCCCTGTACCACCTTAACTAACCTACCTTAACCCAGCCTAACCTAACTGATATTACCATCTCAACACCTTAACCAAGTAACCCAGTCCAATCTAACCTAGCCTAACATCCTCTCCTCTCCTCTTCTAACTTAACATCTCCTCTCCTCTCCTCTCCTCTCCTCTTCTCTCCTCCCTTACCTGACAATACCAACCCTCATACCTGATATCTGCCCTTCCTACCTTTTCCCCATTACAGCCCATTAACTGACCCCATTAGACTCCATTACACACACACACACACACACACACACACACACACACACACACACACACAGCAAGAACAGCAACCCTCGAATAATTCAAAGCATCCCACATACTCGACCAGTGGGGAGAGAGAGAGAGAGAGAGAGAGAAATATTTAAAGCCCAGTCCACCTGGCTGCTAATTGAATGAATGTTAAATGTGTTTCTTTTTTATTTTCACTTCATTTAAGCCTGACTCTAATTCTGTGCCTGGCTTGAGAGAGAGAGAGAGAGAGAGAGAGAGAGAGAGAGAGAGGGAGAGAGAGGAGGTGGCTTTTGTATGTATGAATGTGTGTTTATACATGTATGTAGACATGAGTGTGTGTTGGATGTTGTTGTTGTTGTTGGTGTGTGTGTGTGTGTGTGTGTGTGTGTGTGTGTGTGTGTGTGTGTGTGTAGTTTTTTTGCTAGTAAGTGCAGTTCAGCAAGAGAAAGTAAGAAGTGTGTAATGAATTTGTGTGTTAGTGTGTTTAGCCTTGCGCATGAGAGAGAGAGAGAGAGAGAGAGAGAGAGAGAGAGAGAGAGAGAGATTTGCATAGCCACGGCCTGAAGCAAGTAGAGAGAGGGGGGGAAAAATGTGACACGGAAAAATAAAAGCTATTACAGACAGCTTTAAATGTGTGTGGGATGCAGGCTGAAAGAAGAGAATGTTGGCATAATTGCAGGATTTGCGTGTGTGTGTGTGTGTGTGTGTGTGTGAGAGAGAGAGAGAGAGAGGAGCACAATGCTGTTGTTTTGGTCAGCTTAGTTAAACGTGGAGGGCATTATCCGTAGAGTTTGTGTGTGTGTGTGTGTGTGTGTGTGTGTGTGTGTGTGTGTGTGTGTGTGTGTGTGTGTGTGTGTGTGTGTGTGTGAGAGAGAGAGAGAGAGAGAGAGAGAGAGAGAGAGAGAGAGTACTGTGTAATTCATTCTATAGCCAGTCACTTTACCTGGTCAGCTAGGCGGATGAACCCTTCTTTGTATGTACCGCAGGTGTGTAGGTTAATAGACAGATAGATAGACAGGCCATCATCATCATCTACATCGTCATCATCATCATCATCATCATCACCATCATCATCCATTTCCTCTACCTCGTCATCATCATCATCATCATCATCATCATCATCTCGCCGCCCCTCTTCCTGCCAACACGTAAGTCACACCTCATTGAGAGAGAGAGAGAGAGAGAGAGAGAGAGAGAGAGAGAGAGCAAACACTGACGTCAACCATCTAATTGGGTTGTTTGTGTTTGTTTTGTGTTTGTTCCCTTGTTATAGGTTGACGGCTTTCTCTAATTGCCTCGAGTGTGCTGTGGTTAGAGAGAGAGAGAGAGAGAGAGAGAGAGAGGGGGGGTCGTCTCCGGGGTCCCAATTTAATATTTCATGTCTGTTCGTCGTAAATCATCAACACTTGACTCCTCCTGTATCCCCCTGAGAGAGAGAGAGAGAGAGAGAGAGAGAGAGAGAGAGAGGATGGAAGTGTGTGAGAGGAATGAGAGATGGAGGAGGAGGAGGAGGAGGATAGAAGGGAGAAAAGGAAAACATATGTGAATGAAGAGGAAAGAGAGAGAAAGGAGGAAGTGAGAAGATTTACCTGGAGGGAAAGAAAGAGAGAGAGAGAGAGAGAGAGTTAGAGAGAGAGAGAGAGAGAGAGAGAGAGAGAGAGAGAGAGAGAGAGAGAGAGAGAGGAGGAGAAGGAGAAGGAAATATGTTTTAGAGGAAGAGAGATGGAGAAAGAGAAGAAGAATGATAATGAGGATGTGTAAGGAAGGAGGAAGGGAAGGCGGAGGAGGAGGAAGTGATGGAAGGTAGGAGGAAGAGGGGGAGGGAGGGGATGTAAGAGGAGGGTAATGAAGAGGAGGAGGAGGAGGAAGAAAAATGAGGAGGAGGGAGGGAGAGAAGGAGGGAGGGAGGGAGGGAGGGAGGCATATGTAAATGGAAAGAGTATGAGAAGGATTAAAGATAGATGAAGAAGGGGAAGGGAGGGGAGAGGAGGGGAGGAGGATGGTGGGGGGAGAGGAGGGAGGGAGGGAGATGTAAATGAGAGAAATAAAAGATGGATGAGGGAGGGGGAGGGGAGGGAGCGAGGGAGAGAAGTAAGAAGGGAAGGAAGGAGGAAGGGAGGGAAGTAAGATGGGAGTGAAGGAAGGAGGGAGGGAAGAGATGGAAGTGGAGGAGTGTGAGAGGGATGAAAGATGGAAGAAGAAGGATGCGGGAAGGAGGGAGGGAGGGAGGAGGGGAGGGATTAAAGATGGATGAGGGAGGGGGAGGGAGGGAGGGAGGGAGGAGAGTTTTAGGAAAAGACTTTAGTTACTACCTCTTAGGGAAGGAAGGAAATGAAGGAGGGAAGGAAGGAGGGAAGGAAATGAAGGAAGGAAGGATGGATGGTGTACTTATGTCCGTAGAATGGAGGGGAAGGAAGGACGGAATATATTAAACTCTCGCGCAGGGAAAGAAGGAAGGAAGGAGGAAAAGAAGGAAGGAAGGAGCGAAAGAAGGAAGGAAGGAAGGAGGAAAAAGAGGAAAGTAAGAAGGAAGGAAGGAAGGAGGAAATAAAGGGAAGAAAGCATTTAACCCTCTGGCGCAGGGAAAGAAGGAAGGAAGGAGGGAAAGAAGGATGGAGGGATTGAAGAAAAGGAGGAGAGTAAGAAGGAAGGAAGGAAGGATGGACTAACAAAGGGAAGGAAAGAATAAGGTGTCATATAAATAAATCGGATGAATAAAAATAACATCAAAAACTTGCAATTAATAAAATCTATAATAATAATAATAATAATAATAATGATAATAATAATAATAATAATAATAATAATAATAATAATAATAATGAAAGTAACATCAAGTGACCTGCTTTCTTGACAATTGATTTACCATGATAACAGATGGTGGTGTCGTCTTTCCTTCCTTCCTTCCTTCCTTCCCTCCTTCCCTCCTTCCTTCCTTCCTTCTCTAACTTTTCTCACTTCCTTCTTTGTCATTCTTTCCTTAGTTGTTTGCTTGAGTATATCCTTCCTTCA
>NC_137037.1:51286860-51344360 GCF_032717465.1 Coenobita brevimanus
GTCCCTTCACTCCGAGGACGCGGTGGTGGAGAGGGACGCCTTCACGTGGTGGCACTGATGTAACTGGGTGGGGTCACTGCCTTGTTATGCAAACGTCCCTCAGTGCCCCCCCTATCCCCCAAAAGGGTGATGGTGGACTGCAGGGCTAGGACAACTTCAGTCTGCAGTCCACTGGGTTCACGTTTCAGATGAACCTAGGGCTGCATCTACTACTACTACTACTATTAATGCTGCTACCACCAACCACTACAATTAAAGCTACTACCACCAGCTACTACTACTACTACTACCACCACCACCACCACCACCACCACCACCACTACAACACCACCACTACAACACCACCACCACCATTATTACTACTACTACTACAGGCACCACTACTATACTGCTACTACCACAACTACTACTACTACTACTATTACTATTACGACCCAAGGAACTAATATGTAAAATCATTGCTACCAGACGATTGTATTCAGCTTTACAGAGGCTTTTGGACCTGGAGGGGTTCGATTCAGCTTTTATTAAACCCCCCTTTTAATACCAGGAGGATCTAGGGGTAAATTGTCTGTTAATAGAGAGAATAAAATGATAAATACGTCCTTGGGCTGAAAGGGTTAATGTTGACATGGGGACATACATAAATATTGTCTGTGTAGGTATGTATGTATGTACGTATGTTTGGTTCTCTCTCTCTCTCTCTCTCTCTCTCTCTCTCTCTCTCATTCACCAGTTGTCCCTTTAAATGCCGTACTTAGCCACGAGCGTTTTAAATCTCCAAAGTTGTTTACGTGGGTTCGCCTTCCTTGTCAACCGCCACTCAAGGCCATAGGATCAACACACCTTCCCCCGTTCATTACTAAATACATTCCCAGCCACTTAATCGGTTTCAGAATAGAGTGTTTTTAGAAAACTGGTGTTCTTAGAGCAGTAGTTATGACCGGAGCATATTTAGAAGTGGGAAATAATTTTGATTGCCGTACCCTCTGGTTGATTTGAATTTCCCGCGCACGTAGGTCCGCCCATGTTCTTCCTCCGTCTCGGCATCCCTCCCTCCCTCCCACAATTCTCTTCTTTCACTCCCAGCCCCTCCTTCTCTTGTCCTAGGTTTAATTTTCTTCAGTCATCAGCTACCGATGGTGTTATAGACAAAGAAGATATTATTTTGAAGATGAAGACATTGAAAGATTGTGGGGAAAAATTGAAAAGTAAACGTAACCATGTTGTGATATCTGGCAACTGGTCAGACGTCAACACTCTTTTGAATTTTGCATTTTCCAGTTTTTACGACGTTTTTGGTAGGATTTTGCATGCCTGATGGAACCTTTGGTAATCGGGCTACGTCCTGTGTGCACTAGAAACAATAATCGGTAAAATCAGTTCGGGTATGCAGTAGATTAAATGATTGTGACATTTAAAATTGAGTTGCCATATCACGATCCCCTCGTTATACCGTGTCCACTGTAGTCTGTCCCAGTGTGTGATACCCAGGGCAGTAAACATTGAGCTTTCGGAGGGGGAGGTTGTGCGCGTGTGCACAGTGATTATCGGCGCCGTAATTCGTAAAACCAACGCTTAACGAAGGATTAAATGACTCATAACTTACTGTGCGACTTCTGAACTTGCGGTGACGGCAGTGACAGCAAGAATCATGAAGTGGTTTGGACGTGGGAAGAAAATTAGTGACGACGGGAAGGATGGCGTCACCTTGGCTGCTCGTCATGGCGGAAGGTGAGCTGGTTTAAATCACTGAGGGATTTAAAATTTTTTTGTTTACACACGTGTCGACTTCATTTTGTGGTTATTTCTGCTCACGTGAATGTGTTGTTGTATTTGATAGAGTAAGGGTGGATAGATTTTATTAGGAATGGAATGAAATTGTGGGATTTATATACGAGTGTTGTTGATAGCGCCCTCCACATGTTCACCCCGACTCCTCCTTTCTTGTACACTTTTAAACTACTCGCCTAACATCGCATTCTAAGCCAGCCTCTTTTGTTAGCCAGAGGAGGTAGGTTTTTAGAGCACTAGTTATGAGATTGGTGCTGATGAGAACGATTTGATGATGCTGGTTCCGATGTTGTATGCGGTAAAGGATTGTAAGACGGGAAGTTGGCGTCTCACTGCGCATGCGTCGGTACCACGAGACGCCACTGCAAGGAGAGGCCTGTGTTCCCGTCAATCAAGGAAGCTCCCTAACACCTTTTCCCAAACGATTTATTTTGCTTCTTACATCATGCCGTCCACTTCTGTGTTACTTAAATAATTCTGATATCACCATACTCTGCATAAATAACACACAAAGCTATCAGTCGTAAGCAAATAAATCGTTTAGTACTAGGTGTTAGGGAGTATACATCTTTTAAAACATATGCATCTACCTTCTCTTCGACTTTGTAGTTTTGTAAATAAAAAAAAAAATCAGTTATCTACCTACGGAGAGAGGGAGGGAAGGAGGGAGGGAGTCTGCTAGGTCTATTTTCCTACCACATACTATATAGTAATGTACTCTATGGCATAACATTGATAATTACAACCACGAATTCTCAGCTTCCGTGTATGCAGGTTTACTCTCTCTCTCTCTCTCTTTCTCTCTCTCTCCACTTCCTTCCCTCCCTCACGCTTCATCCTTTCCTCCAACTTTTTTTTCTCCCAGTCTTCCCAGTTTCCCTCTATTCTTCCCTTACTCTCTTATTATTTTCCCTCTTCCTCCCTCCTCCCCCTCCCATCTCCCTCCATTTTTTTTTTTTTAATTCCTTCCAGTCCTTTTTCCTCCCTGTCTCCCTCCCTTTCCTCCCCCTCCCCCCTCCCCTTTGTATGATACCCGAACAGTTTTAATATCGCAGGCGTTATAGATTTACAGCTTCCCTTATAGCGGACGTGTCGGCTTTTATGTACTTCTGTTTGGTATACACGGACACGCACATGCACTTTCACACACACACACACACACACACACACACGATCAGTACACAAAACCGGGCATGCAGTACACGCACGCACATGCACTCATACGTACACCTGCGTACAGAATCGTACACACACACACACACACACACACACACACACACACACACACACACACATTCTTGAAATCACACAAGCATGCACGCGTATGGGATTACAGTACATGAGCATATTCGCACACGTGAAAAACGCACATGTATGCATCAAAATGTCACACGCACACACGCACACTTCCTCTGCACACACATTCTCAGTCCTCCTATCCTCCATTACCACCACTACCACTATTACGACCATCACGACCACAATCATTACCACCACGTCCACCGTTACTATCACCACGACCACAGTCACTGCTACCACGACCACTAACTACCACCACGACCAGGTACTACCATCACGACCACAACTACAACCCCCACGACCACATCCCTATCACCTTCACCAACTTCACCTACCTCCCCTACCCTCACTATCACCACCATCACTCCTTCCCCACTATTACGCCCCCTCTTAACCTCTACCTTTCCTCCACCCTTCCTCCCACCCTCTCCCCCATCACCACTCCCCCCCCCCTCTATCTCACACCATCCCTCACGCTGTGTACATCACCCCACACCACCCCCACCATCTCACCATTACTCTCCATATTCTCCAAACCTTCTCTCCCTCTCCCTCCCTTCCCCCTTTCCTGTCCTCATCCTCCCCCCTTCCTTTCTCTCCCCTCCCCTCCCTTTCTCTCCCATCCCCTTCCTTCCCCACAACATCACTTCACTTAATGGCCCATTCATCACACTTCAGGCTTTCATCACTCATTCCTCCCTCCCTACATCGCTCCCCACCTCGTAGTACATGTAATGAATTGTACAGTGTAATGAGTTGTACATGTAATAAATCCCGCGTCTTTACTGCCTCCATTATCCCCGCTCATTTGCCGTTATTTGTGGCACTGTTTTATTTAATTTTATTATCGTGTGTGTGGGGGATTGCTGTCTTAATTGGCTCTCTCTCTTTTCTCTCTTTTTCTTTTTCATTGTTTGGGTTCGTTTCTGGGATATGTGATAGTTTTTTTTTTCGATTTTTTTTTTTTTTTGCGTCTACCGTCCTTGAACTCTGAGCTTAGATGCATAGGAATAGTTATATGGATAGGTAGGTATAGATAGATGGATAGAAGGATGGATGGATGGATGGATTGATGTGTAGATCCTTAGATATTGACAGACTGATATATAAACAGAGAGAGAGAGAGAGAGAGAGAGAGAGTGTGTGTGTGTGTGTGTGTACCAAGTTACATTGTTTAATATAAGTTACCATACCTTGTAAATTATGCATGACATCTCCAGACGGTTTTATTCAGCCCAGGAGGAAATTTTCGAAGTTTTTGTCTTTCGCATATAGCCTTCATTAACCCCTTCGTTACCATGGGACGCTCCACATGAAGAAAATCGTCTCTTAAGCAGGAATTAAGTAGCCACAAAAATACTTGATGGTAGTGAGAAGGGTTAAGATGTGATGTTTCTCTCTCTCTCTCTCTCTCTCTCTCTCTCTCTCTCTCTCTCTCCAACACGTTGACATCTTACATTTTGTTCCACTGATAAATAGAATCTCTCCCTCTCTCCTTTCCTCCCAGCTTTCCTCTCCCTCCCTCCTTTCCTCTCAGCTTTCCTCTCCCTCCCTCCTTTCCTCTCAGCTTTCCTCTCCCTTCTTCCTTCCTCCCAGTTTTCCTATCCCTCCCTCCTTTCTTGCCAGCTTTCCTTTCCCTCCTTCCTTCCTCCCAGTTTTCCTATCCCTCCCTCCTTTCTTGCCAGCTTTCCTCTCCCTCTCTACTTTCCTTCTCCCTCTCTCCTTTCCTCCCAGCGTTCCTCTCCCTCCTTCCTTTCCTCTCACGTTCCTCTCCCTCCCTCCTTTCCTCCCAACTTTCCTCTCCCTCCCTCCTTTCCTCCCAGCATTCCTTCCTTCTTCTCTGCATCCCTCTCATCATCCCTTCCTCCTTCCCTACTTTTTCCCCTCCCCACCTAATGTTTTTCTCCTTCACCTGCCTTCTGTCTTTATATCCCCTTAATTACCTTCATTAAGTAATCCCAGTCAATTAATTAAGCGCTGAGTAGTCCCCCTGAGGTTCACCTTGATGTCTTTCAGTAATCCTAATTCAGAAATCCTTAAAAAATATCCTTTAGTCCCTCCAAGAAAAATTTGAAGAGAAATGGCCTTACTCGTGCTTAGAACCGTATCTACCTACCTATTCATATGCCTACCTGTTTTTCGACTTACCTTTATACCTTCTTACCTACGTACCTTTATACCTGCTCGCCTACTTACCTACCTACTTGCTCACCTACCTACCTACCTACCTACCCACTTGCTCACCTCCCTACATACCTACCTGCTCACCTCCATACCTACCTAACTGCTTACCTACCTGCGTACTTACCTGCTCACTTACCTACCTACCTGCATACCTACCTACCTGCCTACTTACCTACCTACCTATATACCTGCTCACCTTCCTACCCACTCTTTACTTCCACCATAGCAGACTGTGCATAAGTACGTACCTACCTACGCGCTTACTTACTGGTACCTCCCAACCTATTTACCAACCTATCTGCCTACCAACCTACATACATACATAGCCTACATACATACATACATACATACAAGCAAGCATCATCGTCATCTTATTCAGATCTTTATTTTCGCCTAATGCTGGGGTGAGGCAGGAGGTATAAAACAAGGGAAGATAAAGTAAGAGAGTGGAAGATCTGTTAACACATTGCCTAGTGAAATGGGCCACATACTCATTTACTTATCGTTCAAGCTCCTGGAATCATGGGAATACGCTTATTTTATTTTTTATATTTTATTATATATACATTTCTTTATTTTGATCTGTAAATGAGCTAGACACATCTCTCTCTCTCTCTCTCTCTCTCTCTCTCTCTCTCTCTCTCTCAAAGTTCCGCCATCCATTAATCCCTAGTCTTACCCCCCTCCCATTACTCTTTCTCATAAATCCCTCTCATCTCCCCCTTCCCTCCTTCCCTCTTTTCCTTTCTCTTCAATCCCTCCCCCCTTCCCTTCTCCCCTCCCCCTCCCCTTCCACTCTACGCCCCATATTACTCTTTCTTATCAATCCCCCATACTTCCTCCCTCTCACCCCCTACCCCCTACCCTCATCCCCCTTCCCCCTGTTCACTCCACCTCCCTTATTACTCTTTCTTATCAATCCCCCAGCTCTCCCTCCCTTCCTTCCTCTCATTACCTTCAAGCCCCCTACCTTCTACCTTCTCCCTCTCCCCTTCCCTCCTCTGTAGCTACTTCCATCCTCCCTCTGTTCTTCATTCTCTCCCTCCCCTCCCCTCTCCTCTCCCCATCTCCCCTCCCCTCCCCTCCCCTCCCCTCATTCCAGTAATACTCTTATGAATACTTAATTGAAGAGGTGTTGGCCTTTATTGATCGACCTTATTAATAAAAAGAAATTACTTTGTCTAGATTATTTTTTTTAGATCAATCATGTTCATAACACTAATTTCTTTTTTTGAATAATTACTTGTCTAACACTTTTATTTATGTATTTATTTATTTATTTATTTATTTTCGTCTTCAGGTATGTGGCTTCCGGTCTTGCCAGGTGGTTAATTAGACGTTGACGCTAAGGTGTGCTCGTCTTCAGGTGTTCATTTCTGTAAGTACTCCTGTGTTCACATGTTAAGTTCATTTTGCGATCCATTTAAGTGTTCATCTGTTTCTATTAGTTCTGTTGTTCATTTGTTCAGAGTTCATGTGTTTAGGTTTTAAATGGTCGTTATTGATTTTGTTTATTTTTTCTGGTGTTCCTATGAGAGAAGAATAAAATGAGAGAGAGAGAGAGAGAGAGAGAGAGAGAGAGAGAGAGAGTAAAAATGGGTGAAAATAATGAATAAACAGGAGAGAGTAATGAAAGCAGGGATAACGATGCGAAGGATAAATGATAATTATATGCGTGAAGGGATAAATACCTGGTTATATTTATAATGGTGGGGATAATCACAGGAGAGGACGTGAGGTTAGAGGCAGGTATACGGGAGAGAGAGAGAGAGAGAGAGAGAGAGAGAGAGAGAGAGAGAGAGCAGCTGCACTGTATTAGAGAAAAGAACAGCGGAAAGAGAATGAGAGAGAGAGAGACGTCAAGCCCTTGCATATCGCCAAGTTTACCATAATGAAGCATAGATCACTGGAAGGGGAGGAGGAGGAGGAGGAGATAGGGTGAGCGAGAGAAGAGAAGGGAGGGAGAAGAAGAGAAAAAGGGAGGAGGGGAAGGTAGGAGAGAAGACAGGAGGGAAGGGGAAAGGAGAGGTTGGAAGACAATGAGGGTGGGCGGGCAGAGGAGGAGAGAAGGATTGGAATGAGGGGGAAAGAAGAAGAGGAAGGAAGAGGGGAAAAAGAAGAGGAAAGAAGAGGGGGGAAAAGAAGAGGAAAGAAGAGGGGGGAAAAGAAGAGGAAAGAAGAGGGGGGAAAAGAAGAGGAAAGAAGAGGGGGGAAAAGAAGAGGAAAGAAGAGGGGGGAAAAGAAGAGGGGGAATGAAGACTATAAGAAAAAAAGAAGAGAGGAGGTAGGTGATAAAGGAAGGTGGAAGCGATGATAAAGAAGACACACACACACACACACACACACACACACACACACACACACACACACCACATATTGCATGGACACAGCAGCAAGGAATGTGGTGTAGGGTAACTCTAACCAATACCACCACACCTACCACATCCACCACACACCATTTCCACCCTGTAAAAAAGTGTGTGGATGTTACTTTTACGTGTTACTGTTCCTGGCATTTAGATATTGTTTTGGGTCTCTCTCTCTCTCTCTCTCTCTCTCTCTCTCTCTCTCTCTCTCTCTCTCTCTCTCTCTCTCAACATTTTCACCGTTTTCATCTATCCATTATGCTCCTCTTACATTCTCACACCCTACCCTGCCCACCCTTGCCCTACTTTACGCAGCCCTACTCTGCCTCACCCCGCCCCACCCCACCCCGCCTCACTGTGCTCACCCTGCCCCGCCCCGCCTCCTGCCACACCCTGCTTTACCCAGCCTCACCTTGTCTTGCCCCGCCCCACCATACACTTCCTCGCCCTTCTGTACCCATTCCTTAATTTTAATATAAGTATCCATCTATAGGAAGAGGAAGGCACTTAAGATTTCCAACGTCTCAGAAGGTATAAGCCAATTAAGTACGGTAAATAATGTGTCGAATTGTGCATTGTCTTTATTAAATTTTGGAGTAAAGCAACATAGCTCCTCACCCACTCTACGGCAGGTGGGTGGGTGGGGGGGGACTTAAATGACAGGTGTTTGGCGACAGGTATAGCACTGTCTCCTCACTCAGGTGGTTAATTACGTCTGGCTTTACCTGGGACGGAATACCGTACCAGAGATGCGTCGACCTTGAGAGGGTTAATCCAGTAAAAGTAGGTAAATTACAGACTACAGTTAATTATGCTGTAATGTTTCGCCACCAGCTGTTATGATCCTATTTAACTAAAGGGATGATAGTGCCCTTTTTTTTTTCTTTTACATTTTAGTCATTTTGTTATAATTCGTCTGTTTCCCCTATAGTTCCGCGGAGCCCTAGTGTTCCCCGAATGTTCCCTGGACCCTAGTGTTCCGGAGTTCCGTAGTATTCCTCTACAGTTTTTATGTTGCTTTACTGCTCCACCTGTGTTCCCCTAATTTCCTCTCTTGTATTCCTCCATTCTTTCCCTAATGTTCCTCTAGTGTTCCTCAAAGGTTCCTCCTAGTGTTCCACCCATTTTCAATTGTTCCACCTTGAGTTCCCTTAGTGTTCCTTGTTATTTTTCCATCCGTTTTCAGTTGTTCCACCTTGAGTTCCCTTAGTGTTCCTTGTTATTTTCTTGCTGCTGTTTCTTAAAGTGTTCTCGTAATGTTCCGCTTAGTGTTCCCGTATCCTGCCAGTGTTCCACCTAGTGTTCCCCCGAGGCGGTGAAGGCGAAGCTGATTAATCTGATGGTGGGTGTGGCAGGGTGAGAGAGAGAGAGAGAGAGAGAGAGAGAGAGAGAGAGGATCACAGTAACAGAGATGTGATAAATGGACAAAGATAGTGAATTAATGAGAACATGAAGAAGAAAATGGAAAATGAAAAATAACTAATGGGAGAGCGAGATAATTAATAACCAGGTAATTAAGTCCCTTCAGAACGATGACGTCTTTTGTAATTACTTTCTCGAGGCGATTTTATGTTAGGTCTTTCGTGATGATGATGATGATGATGATTGTGCTGGTGATGGTGATGGTGATGATGATGATGCTGATGATGATGATGGTGATGATGGCCTTATAGCAAGACTGGTTACATAACTCCTAGGAATATACTACTTTCAATATCCCTTTCCAGCTTAACTCATTTCCGTCTTCCCGCTCATCCACCCCTTCTGTCTCCCCCCACCCTCCCCCCTAGTCCCCCCTTCTTATTCCCCTACTCTAGCCCCTCTCCCCTCCCGTACTCCTCCTCACTCCCCTACCTTTCAACCCCTTCCCCTACCTTAACCCCTTCCCTGCCTCCATCACTCGCTCTCTTGCCTTAACCCCTTTTCCCTCACCTACCTCAACCTCTTTCCCCTTACTCCCCTATCTTTACCCCTTCCCCCTCCCCGCCTCCCCTCCCCATTCCCTACCAATCAGGTGGGAGTATATGAATGACTGGGTTGGGATAAGTCTCAGGTAATCCTCTCCTAATCATCGTTATTTCCTCTGACCTTTTCTCCCTGTGTTGAAGCTTGAAATCACAGTAAGAAATATAAGTACGGTACCTACTTTTGTTATTACCTCCGCCACTTAAGTTGGACGGCGGTTATGTATTTACCCGTGTCTATTAGTCGTTTGTTTATTGATCAGAGTTTGTTACCGAATTTTAGCGGAATTTGGTGGACAGGTGGGGAGTGGGGCAAGGAAGAGTTGATTAGATTTTGAAGTGGACCGGGATGCAGGAATGAATCGTAAATTTTATTGGCGTTGGCTGGGGTGTGCGCGCTGTGATTTCGTGGAACAGGGCAGACTTAGAGCGTAGAATTAATTGGCCATGTGAGGCTGTAAAAGTATTCGTCTGGAAGGTAAAAGGAAATACATTAGTAAAGCATATATTTTGTTGCGTTGGCGGTGGTATGCGCTCTCTGAAGTCTTTCTAACTAGTTCTGTCTTTATTATGCATGTCTGTCATTTTTTTCTACTACTGCTATTACAGTTGCTACTACTGCTGCCACTACCACCACCATGCTACTACTACTATTACTACCACTACATTACTCCCTCCTCCTCCTCCTCCTCCTACTACTACTACTACTACTACTACTACTACTACTACTATTACTACTACTATTACTAACACTACCATTACTATCACCACTAAGTGTTGCTACTACCACCATCATTACTACCATCACTACCAGCTACCATCCGCATAATACCACTACCGTAACACCATACCATTAACTTCCCTAACCGCTATTACCATTATGCATAGTTATTATCGTATACCCTCCAATTATCAGGCCATTTGCTAACACTGCCATAACTAACACCTTTGCCTGGGACACATTGATCCTCTCTCTCTCTCTCTCTCTCTCTCTCATTAAGTTTATACACACCTTTAATTAACTTTTGGTGCTACATTAACAGCAAAAATAAATAATTAAAAATAAATTAATTAAAAAATAAATCCCAGCCTTCAAAATTTACCCAAATAAAAATTATATATATATATATTTTTTATAATTAATAGTATCATGATTTTGTTAGGCTGTTTATTCACTCACTTAATTACTTCTTTAGTCATTAACTCATTCTCTACCGTGATGAATGTGGTGGTGTGGTGAATGTGGTGGTGAATGTGGTAATGATGGTCTGATGATGTGGAGATGTGGTGGTGTGGTGAATGTCATTGTGTGGTGATGCGGAAATGTGTTGGTGAATGTGGTAGTGATGGTCTGGTCGTGTGGTGAATGTGGTGGTGAATGTGGAAGTGATGGTCTAGTGATGTGGTGGTGTGGAGATGTGGTAGTAGGGTGTATGTGGTTGTGTGGTGAATGTGGTGATTGGTGAACGCGGTTTTGGGTGTAGTAAATGTGGTAATTGCGGTGGTGAATGTGGAAGTGTAGTGAATGTTTTGATATGGTGTTGTGTTGTTCGGATGACTGATGGTGTGTTGAATGTTGAGATGCGGTGAATGTGGTGGTGTGGTGAATGTGGTAGTGTGATGAATGGTCGTGAGGAGGTCTAGTGACAGTGTTGATATGATGACAGTGGTGATGTGGTGGGTGTGGTGTGATGTGGTGAATGTGGTGGTGTGGTGAATATGGTAGTGTGGTGAATGGTCGTGAGGAGGTCTGGTGACAGTGTTGATATGATGACAGTGGTGATGTGGTGGGTGTGGTGTGGTGTGGTGAATGTGGTGGTGAGGTTAGTTTGACTTGCGGTAATTGCAGGTGTCAGTAGAGCTTGCAGACTTCACACCTAAACCTGTCACCTGTTGGATGCGATGAGGCAGGAGCAGGCAGGGGTGAGGCAGGGACCGGCAGGGATGAGTTGGTGGGGTTAGGCAGGGATGAGTTGGTGGGGTTAGGCAGGGATGAGTTGGTGGGGTTAGGCAGGGATGGTTTCGATGGGGTCAGGAAGAGATGATACAGGGGTAGGCAGAGATGTTTTGGTGGGATCAGGCAGGGATCAGGCAGGGGTAGGCCGAGACGTGTTGGTAGGGTGAGGTAGGGGCAGGCAGGAGTGAGGTAGGGTCAGGCAAGAATGAGGAAGAGTCAGGTAGTATGTCATAGAAGATACGTCATGGGAGTGAAGTGGTTAACATTATTGGGCCTAGAGTTATGACATTTAGGGGTCGCATTCTGAGCGGTTTTGAAGGCTTCGTAGCACCTCTTCCTTAGCGATTTATTCTGCAGTTACACCCCAGATTAATGACGTAATTCTCTCTCTCTCTCTCTCTCTCTCTCTCTCTCTCTCTCTCTCTCTCTCTCTCTCCAGTACTCTGGTGAAATATGCAAAAAATAAATCGCTAAGGAAGAGAGGCCACGAACACACGAATTAAAATAGGACTCTTAATACATGGGTTTTTAATATAGAACTTAATTAAATCCTTTCACAATATATGCAGTAAATAAGCATCACCATAATTACATAATCTTTTTAATAATATGCAGTAAATCAGATGGGCGTCATTTAGTGTTTGGGAATTTATATTAGTTGTATTTTATGAGCTTATGGCCATCCTGGAATTTTAAAAGTATTGTTGTTATGATCGACCTGGAATAAAAAAAAATAATGCACTTCTGTTCCGAACATATTTATCCGCGGTAGGGCTGGGGGAGGAGGGGGGGAGCATGAGGGTGATGGGGCAGGGTGAGGGTGAGGCAGGATAGAGTGAGAATACGGGTAGAGTGAGGATAAGGCAAAAGTGAGGCAGGGGTAGAGAGGCAGGGTAAGGTGAGGCGGGGTAGGGTGAGGCAGGGATAGGGTGAGGCAGGGGTAGGGTGAGGCAGAGGTAGGATGAGGCAGGGATAGGGTGTCATGATCAGTCGTCACGCACCCAAGCCACAAATTGCTCTCTTTTACCTTCAGCAACACTAAACCCACACCACACACGAACACCACCCCTCCTCCTCTCTTCTTTCCTCCCTCCATCTCCCTCCTTTCTTCTCTCTCTCTTCACTTCTATCCTCCTTCCATCTCTTTCCTCTCTCCTTTCCTCCCTCCATCTCCTCTCTCCTCTCCTCTCTTCATTCTTCCCTCTATCTCTCTCCTCTCTTCTTTCCTGCCTCCATCTCTCTCCTCTGTCCTTTCATCTTTCCTCCTTTCACCTTTCTCTCCTCTCTTCCTCCTCCCTCCATCTGTCTCTTCTCCATTCTTCTCTCTTCTTTCTACCGTCTTCCTCTCTCCTCCCTTCATTCAGACTTCACTCTCACTTCTCTCTTCTTGCCTCCTCCATTTGGCCTCCTCTCATCTTTCTTCCCTCCGTCTCTGTTGTTTATGTCTTCCGCCCTTCTCCTCTCTACTCTCTTCTCCTCTCCTTTTGTCCCTCGCGAATTTTGCTCCTCTTCTTTCCTCCCTCCATCTCTCTCTTCTTCCTCTCTCTTCTCTCTCTTTTTTCCTTTCCTCCCTCATCATCACTGTCCCTCTTTCTTCTTCCTCCCTCTCTGTCTTCTCCCTTCGTCTTTACCTCTTTTTCCATTTTTCCCCCCTGTTTTTCCGTTTCACTTCTCCTGTCTCCCTCCTATTCCCCTTTTCTTTGGTCACTTTCGCCCTTATTTCCTTCCTCTCCTTCCATTTCCTTCCTTCTGATAGGACTGATTTGTAACTTTTGTGTAACTTTGCAACATTCGTTCTGTGCTTCCACCCTCCCTCCCTCCCTTCTTCCTTTCTCCTTCCTTCCTTCCTTCCTCCTTATTTTCCTTCTCCATCTGCCTCTTCCCCCTTCCCCTCTCCTTGCTCTTACTCCTTTTCATTTTCTTTCCCTCCTCCTTTGCTTTCTTGCCCCTTCTCCCTCCTCTTTGTCGTCTTTTTTCCTTCTTCCTGACTATTCTTGTCTTTCCTCCCCCTCCTCCTCCTCCTCCTCCTCCTCCTCGGTTTCCAGTCGTTCGATTTCTCTCTCTCTCTCTCTCTCTCTCTCTCTCTCTCTCTCTCTCTCTCTCTCATTACTCTCCACTCCTACCTCTTTTATCCTCCTGTCTCTGCCTCCCCTCCTCTCTTCCATTAGTTACACTCTCCTCTTTTTCTCTCTTTTCTCCTTTGTACCATCCCTCCTTCTCACTAGTTACATTTTCTACTTCTTCTCTTTTATCTGCTCTCTTTTCTCTTTTTTTCCTAGTCTCCCCACTCTTTTTTTTTTTTACTTCATTCCTCTTCTTCATTCGACCTTCTCTTACCCCTTCATCCTTTCCTCCTCACCCACTTTTCCTTCCTTCATTTATATCTACCTTCCTTCTCTTCTTCTATCTTTCCTTCTTTTTATTCACCCCTTCTTTCTTTCTCCCCATGCTTCCTTCCTTCAGTCATATCTACCTTCCTTCTCCATCTGTTTCCTTCTTTCATCCACCCCTTCCTTCTCTCCTGCCGTCCTTCCTTCATTTATTCATTAACTGCCTTCCCTGTATTCATCCATCCTTCATTTTTTTTTTTTACATTCGTCACTTCCTCGTCAGCTCTCGTCACTTATTGATCGTTTCTTCATTCATTCCTTCTTTCGTCATTCAGTCATTCTCGTTTTCCATCCAAAGTTCTCTTCCTCCCTTCCTTCCTTCCCGTCTTATCCTTGGCTTCCTTCATCTCTTCCCTTCTCCTCCCCTTTTCTTCCCTCTTTTCTCCCCTTCATCTCATTCCTCCTTTTTTTAAATTTCTGTCGGCTGCATTTTTCCTCCTCCTCCTCCTCCTCCTCCTCCTCCTCCTCGTACGTCTCTCACGCCCTCCTGCCAATTCGTCTTGTGCTCATTCCTATGCATTCTCATTCTCGCTATTCTCATTCCTGTCACTTTCTGTTCCCCTTCCTGTCCAATTCCCGTCTGCGTTCCCATTCTTGTCTTATGTCTTCCCGTTCCTGTCTAATTTACATTCCTGTTTTTCTCTCTTCTCTTTCCTGTCTATTTTCCATTCCTGTTTTTCTGTTTTCTCATTCCTGTCTAATTCTCATTCCTGTTTTTTTTTTCTTTTTCTTGGTCCTTTCATTCCTCCCTGTTCCTATCCCTTTATTTATATTCTCATTTCTCTCTTCTTTTGTATTTTCC
Organism: Coenobita brevimanus; assembly: GCF_032717465.1. Taxonomy (NCBI): domain Eukaryota; kingdom Metazoa; phylum Arthropoda; class Malacostraca; order Decapoda; family Coenobitidae; genus Coenobita; species Coenobita brevimanus. Next base: position 51,301,617 of record NC_137037.1, read on the forward strand.
TGTCATCATTATTCTCTCCATTCGTGTCTTTCCTCATTATTATTCTCTCCATTCGTGTCTTTCCTCATCATTATTCTCTCCATTATTGTCTTTCCTCATTATTATTCTCTCCATTATTGTCTTTCCTCATCATTATTCTCTCCATTCATGTCTTTCCTCATCATTATTCTCTCCATTCATGTCTTTCCTCATCATTATTCTCTCCATTCATGTCTTTCCTCATCATTATTCTCTCCATTCATGTCTTTCCTCATCATTATTCTCTCCTCATCATTATTCTCTCCATGTCTTTCCTCATCATTATTCTCTCCATTCATGTCTTTCCTCATCATTATTCTCTCCATTTATGTCTTTCCTTTTCAATCTGTTATTAGTCCCCTACAGTCTTGGTAAAACCGCTCGGGGACTCTAGGTTTTCGCAGTTCCGTCAATAGGCTACGTCAGTCGTTTCGTGTCCGCTCCGTAACTTTCACATACATGGACAGATTATGATATAACTTTACGCAGTTGTTCCGCATACCGTGACGGTGTGTCGCGCGCAACAACCAGCCATCTACTGCCAAGGTCAGGTATATATGTATGGGTATCATAAGGTAGGGGATTTTGTATGGCATGGCAGTACTGAAGGCACTTGTTGTCATTCCTGTCTTCATGCTTATTATTTTTTTTTTCGGTTCCCTGTTTTCATTGCTATATTTACGTGTCTTTATTTCCATTCCTGTCTTTATTCTCATTCCTCTCTTTGTTTTCCATATTTCCAGTCTCTGTATTTTCTTTTATCTTGATTACCATTCCTATCTTTATTACCATACTTACCTGTTTCCATCCATATCTGTTCCCATCAGTTCTGTCATTCATGTCTTTATTCCCATGCCTTTCAGTTCCTATTCCCATCTATATTCTCATTGTCTTCCCTTTTTATCCTTATTCTTTTTCTTATCTCCTCTCAGTCGTATCTTTATTCCAGTTCCCATCTATTCCCATTCCTAGCTTTCTTTCAGTTTGTCTTGGTTTTCATTCCTATCTTTATTCCCATTTTCTTTATTTCCATTCCTGTCTCTTCCTGTTGCTAGCTTTCTTTCAGTTCCTGTCGTTCTTTCCCGGCTCCTTCCCCCGTGGCTGTTGCTGTTTGTGTGGTTTAAGTCGTTTTGTCTTGTGCCCCCTTAGGCCGGGTTTTGTTTTGAGAGAGAGAGAGAGAGAGAGAGAGAGAGAGAGAGAGAGAGAGAGAGAATGTAGTAGAATGTTAAATTGAAAGGTATGGATAGATAGATAAATGTTTGAGCGGTTATATAGATGGGTAGATGGATACTTAGATAGATAGTTAAGGTAGGTAGATTAGATAGATGAATTTATCGATGTAGCTAAACACTGAGAGAGAGAGAGAGAGAGAGAGAGAGAGAGAGAGAGAGAGAGAGAGAGAGAGAGAGAGAGAGAGAGAGAGAGCAGAAAAGTGGGCAGACAGGCAGAAAGTATGGCAGATTTATGCAGAGATGGGTGGCAGGCGTGAAAGAGGGGCGGGAAGGAGAGCTGGAGAGAAAGTTGGAGGCAGGAGGGAAAGGAAAGATGGAGAGGAGGAGGGAAGGAAGGAGAGAAAGTTGGAGGAAAGAAGCAGCGGAGAGAACAGGTGGATGGAGAGGAGGAAGGAAGAGAGGAAAGCAGTGGAGGAAGGAAGGAGTTGGGATAGAACGTGGAAGTAAGATTGAAGAAGGAAGGATGGAAGGAAGGAAAAAAAAAAGGAAAGTGAAGGAGAGAGGAATTGTGGAAGAGAAGAAAAGGGAAGGAATGATGGAAAGGGATGAGGAGGAAGGAAGAATCTAGAGGAAAGAAGGAAAGTGGAGAAGGAAGGAATATTGGAGAGGAGGGGAAGAAGATAATGAATGAATGGACGAGTGAATGAAGGAATGAAAGAATGAAGAAAGTAAGAATGAAGAAAAGAAGAAGGGATGACTGAAGCCCCGAAAACAGAAAATAAAGAAATGAAGGAAGGGGAGAAAAATTAATAAATGAAGACAGTCAAGGAAGGAAAAAGACAGAGAATGAATGAAGAAATGAAAGAATGAAGGAATGAACGAACGATAAAGTAATGAAGGTTGAATAACGGTATGAAAGCATAGAAAATCAGTCAATAAACGAACGTAACCTAAAAGAAATAAATCATAAAAAAAGGGAATGAAAGCAGAGAATGATGGAGTGAATGAATGAAAAAGTAGAGAATTTAAAGATAAAAATGAACCAGTGAATGAGAACAGAGAATGGAGTGAATAAATGAAGCACAGAAATAATGAAAGCTCCAGAAAATGAAAAGACAAGTAAATGAATAACGTATTATATACCGTAAATGAATAAAAGCTGACCCAGTGAATTAGAGGAGGAACTGAATGAAAGATGCCAAGAATGAAGAAGACGCCCAAACAGTTAAGCAGTGAATGAAAGCGGAGATTGAGAGAATGAATGACAGCGGAGAGTGAGAGAATGAATGAAGGCAGAGAATGAATGAATGAAGGAAGGGAGAGCCATACTGCTGGTCAAGAGAGTTAAATGAAAGTCGTGGGGAAGTTATGTGAGTAAACTTTCTTGCGCTGAGTTGAGTGCGGTTGTAAGTAGGAGGCCAACCCCGGGGGAGGGAGAGGAAATAGGGAGGAAAGGGAGAGAGAAAATAGGGCGAGGAGGAAGGAAAGGGAGAGAGAAAATAGGGCGAAGAGGGAGGAAAGGGAGAGAGAAGAAGGAGAGGGAGAGAAGAGTGAAATATGTGAGTGCGGTAGTAAGTAGGAGGCCAACCCTGGGTGAGGGAGAGAAAATAGGGAGAAAAGGGAGAGAAGAGGGAGGAAACGTGCTGGACGAGGAGAGAAAGGAGGGAGGAAATTTGGATGAAAGGGAGAGGAATACTGGAGGAAGAGAAATTGACAGGTTGTAAGTAGAAGGCCAACCCCGGGAGAGGGAGAGGGAGAGGGAGGTAAACTAGGGAGGAAAGGGAGGGAAAAGAGGGAGGAGATGGAGAGAGAAAATAGCAGGGAAAGGGAGAGGAAGGAAAGAGGAGAGGAAATAAATATGGGAGTGCGGTTGTAGGTAGGAGACCAGTCCCGAGGGAGGGGGAGAGAGAGGGAGAAGAAGAGGAGAGAGAGGGGGGAGGAGAGGGAGAAAGAAAACAGGGAGAAGAAAGAGAGGATGCTAGAGGAAACATGGAGGAGGAGAAGAAAAAGGAGGAAGAGGGAAATATTGTGAGTGATGTAGGTAGGCCAACCCCGGGGGAGGAGAGAGAGAGAGAGAGAGAGAGAGAGAGAGAGTAATTAGAAGCTGGTAAAAAAGGGAAATAGAATGCTGGTTACCAGAGCAGAGAGGCGAATGGAGGAAGGAATTTGACTACCCTCCATCCGGCATGCTTGTACAGGCAGGCAGGTAGGAGGGTAGGCAGGGAGGGAGGCAGGGAGATGAATAAAGGCGGGAAGGCAGGCAGGGAGATGAATGAAGGCAGGAAGGTAGGCAGGGAGATGAATAAAGGCAGGAAGGTAGGCAGGGAGATGAATAAAGGCAGGGGGATAGGCAGGGAGATGAATAAAGGCAGGAGGGTAGGCAGGGAAATGAATAAAGGCAGGGAGGGAGGCAGGGAGATGAATAAAGGCAGGAGGGTAGGCAGGGAGATGAATAAAGGCAGGAGGGTAGGCAGGGAAATGAATAAAGGCAGGAAGGGAGGCAGGGAGGTGGATAAACGCAGGAAGGTAGGCAGGAAAACAGGTGGAACGGGGAAGAAGGTAGGCACGGAGAAGTACAAAGACAGAGAGGCAGAAGGAAAGGTGGGAGGACAGGCAGAAAGGCAGGCAGGAGGGTTGCCAGGGAGGGGAATAGAGGCAGGGAGGTAGGCTAAAGAGTAGGCAGGGAAGGAAGGAGGAATGGGATGGAGGTAAGAGGGTAGGAAAGGTAAGGCAGGCAGGAGGGTAGGCAGCGTAAGACAAGCAAAACGTAAGGTGGATGGAAGGCAGTAAGGAAAGAGTAGGGGATAAAAGTAAGAAGGGAACTGAGAAGGTAAGCAAGGAAGGAAGGATAGAGAGATGAAGGTAGAGGATGGGAAGGAAGGCAGCAGGAGGATAAGGGAGGAAAGGAGAAGCAAGAGAGGAGGATAAGCAGAGTCGAAGGAGGAGGTAGGAAAGGCTGGAGGACATGGAGGTAGGAGTGGGGGTAGGCAGAAAAGGAAGGAGAGAAGGATGGAGGCAGGAAAATAGGCAGGGATGGAGATAGGCAGGCAGTTAGTAGAAAGAAATTGTTAGGTGAATGGCGGAACGAGAGAGAGAGAGAGAGAGAGAGAGAGAGAGAGAGAGACGAAAAAGGGGGTTGCAGGTAGTGAGGCAGAACTGAGAAGTGAGGCAAGGGGAAGGTAAGGCAGAGGTGGGGAGAGGCAGGATGGGGTGAAAGGACGAAAACAGTACAGGCAGACAACGAGGCAGAAAGGCAGAGGTAGGCAGGGGTTAGGCAGGTTGTGTGAGGGAAGAGGGGACGGAAAAGCAAGACTGCAGTTTGGGTGTGGTCCTTAGGGGGAGGCAGACTGGGTGTAAAACAGGAGAGAGAGAGAGAGAGAGAGAGAGAGAGGAGGAAACTAGGGATGTCAGAGAGAGAGAGAGAGAGAGTTAATAGAGCGAGGTAGAAAAGAGAAAGGTAATGGAGAACGAGAAAAAAGAGAAAGTGAGAGAGCCAGGCAAGCAGAGGCAAGGCGTGAGTGGAAGCGACTCTCCATTTACTGTCAGGAGAGAGAGAGAGAGAGAGAGAGAGACACTGGTACAGTATAAGAGTTACTCTAAATGGGACTAGCTGGAAAATTATAGTGTATTTATATATAGGGCTGAGTGGGAAAAGGAGAGAGGGTATGGAGTATATATATATATATATATATATATATATATATATACAGAGAGAGAGAGAGAGAGAGAGAGAGAGAGAGAGAGAGAGAGAGAGACACTGGTACAGTATAAGAGTTACTCTAAATGGGACTAGCTGGAAAATTATAGTGTATTTATATATATGTGTGAGTGTATATATATATATATATATATATATATATATATATATATATAGAGAGAGAGAGAGAGAGAGAGAGAGAGAGAGAGAGAGAGAGAGGAGGAAACTAGGGATGTCAGAGAGAGGAGGTGAAAGAAGGAAAAGAACGAAGGGAGGAACAAGTGGGGAGAGGAGGAATACGTAAAGAGAGGGGGTAGGGGTAGCAAGGGATGCCAGGAGGAGGTTAAAAAAAAAAAAGAGAATAAATGATTTGAAAAGAAAAATGTGAGTGAAGAAAAAAGAGAGAATAAGGGCTGGAGGGGAAAAAGAGAGAGGGTTGGAGTTTAAAAAAGAGAGAGAGGTGGGGGAGGGGAGTCACGAGATGGAAGAGAGAGAGAGTGGGAAGGGGGGGGGGGCTGGACAAGACAAGTAGAAGCTTGAAATTGGTTTAGAGAGAAGAGGAGGGAGGAGATGGAAAAAGATATAGGAGGGGAGGGACAGATCGAGGTATGGAGAGGAAAGAAGGATGAGGTAGGAAGGAGAGTAGGAGGAAAGGAAGAGGAATGGCTGGTTGAGAAGGGAGAGAGCGGAAGGAAAGGAAGGACTGGGAGATGAGAGAAGAATGGAGTGAGATGTGGAGAGGGAGGGAGATAAGCACAGGGAGTAGCACAAGGGAAAGTAAACATATTCCAATTATATTTACGTAGAAAAATCCCTAACTTGATTGAAAAGCTTAGAGAAAGAGTGTTATTCAGTTCACCTTGAGTGTTAAGATGGCGGCTGTATCGAGAAGGAAAGGAAAAGGATGTGAGGTTGGAAGTGCAGTGGGGAAAAAAATAATTGTCAATACTGCAGGCTATTTTGGGAGGCGTGGGTTGCTGAGAGAGAGAGAGAGAGAGAGAGAGAGAGAGAGAGAGAGAGAGACAGACAGACAGACACAGAGAAAGCACTTGTATAATCGATATGGACAGTGAGCGTGACAGTTTTCTTTTATGTTTTATTAATTTACCGATATTATTATTATTATTATTATTATTATTATTATTATTGTTGTTATTGTTGTTATTATTACGGTATATTAGCTGAATAAAAGGGTCGTGGATGACAGGAGTGGATGTCTGGGTGGATGGAAGGAGTGGACTAGTGGGTGGATAGAATGACAAGGAATAATGGATGTGGGTGGATAGAGTGACGGGGAGGGTGAGTAATGAGTGAGTAGTGTGGATGGGAGAGCAGTGGATGTGTGGGTGGGATGAGTGGATGTGGGTGGATAGAGAGATGGGACTAGTAGATGTATGGGTGGGTGGAGAGAGAAATGGGTGGACGAGCGGGTGGAGGAGGGAGGGAGGGAGGGAGAGATGTTGAGGGTGGGTAGAGGAAAATTATGGGTGGAAAGTATCGGTTGGAGAGAGAGAGAGAGAGAGAGAGAGAGAGAGAGAGAGAGAGAGAGAGAGAGGAATCCCCTACTTATTCCCCACCGTACGCCCTAGCTGAAGTTGAGTTAGGAGCTGGCTAGTAAAGTTAGCAGTACTAGAAGTTAGGAAAAATAGCTGGTCGGATTTAAGAGTAGCTGGAGAAGTTAGGAGGAAGGGGAGAGCTGAAAGATAAAGGTTTCTCTCTCTCTCTCTCTCTCTCTCTCTCTCTCACACACACACACACACACACACACACACACACACACACACACACACACACACACACACACACACACACACACACACACACAGGCAGGAAAAAGAAAGAAAGATCACAGCAATACACAAAGCCTGTCGTGAAAATTTTATATGAAGAGATGGCCAGTGATCGTGAGCTTACATAATGAATAAAGAAAAACATAAGAAACAGGATTTTGGAGAGGGAAGAGGAGGCGAAGGAGAAGGGAAGAGGAGGTGAAGGAGGAGGGAAGAGGAAGCGAAGGGGAAGGGAAGAGGAGGCGAAGGAGAAGGGAAGAGGAGGTGAAAGAGAAGAGGAGGCGAAGGAAAAGGGAAGAGGAGGTGAAGGAGAAAGGAAAGAAGTGGAGGAAAGGACGGAATAAAAGTAACGGGAGAGAATAAAGAGGAAGAGGAAAACGTAGAGTAGGAGGAAGAGGAGGAGGAGGAAGTAGACGAGGAAAAGAGCAACACAAGTGTAAAAAATGGAGAGAAAAAGAGCTAGATGTAAACTTATAGAAAAAAAAAGAGGAGAATGGAAGAGAGGGGAGAAAAAAAGAGGAGAATGGAAGAGAGGGGAGAAAAAAAGAGGAGAAAGGAAGAGAGGGGAAAGACCGAAGGAGGAAGAATCTGGGTGGAGGTAAAAGGTGGCTGAATAGAAATGGAGGAGTTGAGAGAAAGAGAGAGAGAGAGAGAGAGAGAGAGAGAGGGAGAGAGAGAGAGAGAGAGAGAGGGAGAGAATTTATATGTATTTGTGTTTTAAGTGCGAAAAGGTAAATAAGAGAGTAGAGATAGAGAAGTCGGTAGGTAGATAGAAAGATAGATCGTCTGTCTTTCTCCACCATATTCCTCCTCCTCCTCCTCCTCCTCCTCCACATTATCCTGGAGTTTACGATTATCACTTCCCCGCTGTTCTGTGGCTGAGGAAGGCAAAGGAGAGGGAGGGGAGGGGAGAAAGATTTGAGAGGAGAGGGATGGGGAGAGATCTGTGAGGAAGAGAGGGTAGAAGAGGGGGGAGAGAGAAGGAAAAGGAATGGGAGGGGAGATGGGGAGAGGTTGGCAGAAGACTGTAGGGGAAGAGGAAGGGAGAGAGGATAGAAGGAAGGAGGGGGGGGGTTTAAAGGGGAGGGAGGGAAAGAGATGTTAAACTTTGAGATGGAAGAGGGGCATGTGAGGGAGGGGGGAAGGAGGAGAAAGAGATTAGCCTAGAGAGGGGAAGGATGAAAAGGAATGAGGTCAAGGGAGGGAGATTTGTGAGGGAGAGTCGGGGAAGTGGGAGAAAGGGGAGAACATTAATGGAGGGAGAGAACGCTGTAGAGGGGGGTAGAACAGGAGGGGGTTGCAGGATGGAAGGGAGGGAGAGGGGAAGGGGAGATGGGAGTGGCGGGAGATTTGAGATTGGGGTGGTGAGGGGAGGAGGACGATTAAAGAGGGAAAAGGAGGGAAGGTAGAAGAGGGTAGACAGGAAAGGGAAGGGGTGTGGAGGAAGCAGGAGAGGGAAGGGAAAAAGGGAGGAGATTTGAGATGGGACAAGGGAAGAGGGGAGAAAGGAGTGGGAATGGGAGGGACGAGAAAATAAAAGGGAAAGTGGGAAAAGGATGTGAGGTTTTGGCTGGGTACGGGAGGAGAGTGAGGGGTTGGGGCCCAATACGCATTAAATGTTTTACCCTTACTTGTGTGTTTACAATCAGTTTCTCAGACTCCTGTGACTCAGTTAAATAAAATCGTTTGGCGTCAGACGGAATAGAATACTTGGAGATGTTCCGACGATGAAAGAGTCGTGAAAATAGTACTGTTTGCCCTAAAATTTAAAGAGCTCCCTCATTCTGTCATTATTTCAGTGTTTCATGGTCCTGTCTTGTCTCTTATTATCCTGTTTTCTGTTGGTGAATGTTTCAGTGATTATTTTTTGATGTGCTAAGGACGTACTTGTGCGTGTGTGGAGGGGGGGGTGGAATAGTTAAATAGGAGGAGGAGGAGGAAATGCAACCCCAGGCTAATGCGGATGTAAACCTAGTGAACCGAAGGCTTAAGTTCCCCTCATCCCGGAGTTCACCATCCTCATTTTAGGGGATAGGAAAGAGACCGAGGCGACCACGTAGGCATCTCTGTCCGGCACCGAAAATAATGTAATGGTAATGATAGAGATGTGTGTGTGTGTGTGTGTGTGTGTGTGTGTGTGTGTGTGTGTGTGTGTGTGTAGTTTTGCTTGTTAAATGGTGAGGCCAGCCAATACCTCACTGGGATAGGCTATTTGCCCAACAGCACATATTTGCCGCTTTCCACACCCGTAATACACTTTCACTTTGAAGAACATTTATTTTTTTTTATGTTGGCTAACTGTTATACCGGTTAGAAATATTGGTTGCTCATTCATTTTATTTCAGGTATGTGCATCCCAGTTTGTATAATGTATAGGATGCTTTTGTATAGCTATAGATCAATGTCTTAATGTTACTGAAACGTAGTGTTTAACTCGTACCGGGTATCTAACTCGCACCGGGTATCTAACTCGTACCGGGTATTTAACTCGTTCCTGGTATTTAACTCGTACCGGGTATTTAACTCGTACCTGGTATTTAACTCGTACCGGGTATTTAACTCGTACCTGGTATTTAACTCGTACCTGGTATTTAACTCGTACCTGGTATTTAACTCGTACCTGGTATTTAACTCGTACCTGGATTTTAACTCGTACCTGGTATTTAACTCGCACCTGGGTTTTAACTCGTACCTGGTATTTAACTCGTACTTGGTATTTAACTCGTACCAGATATTTAACAAACATATTTCCTCTGCCATATCTTGTCCAGATTCAAAGCAGGAGAAATACTGTATTGACCACTTGCCAGAAATGTAAATAAATGAATGCGCTGAAGATTTTGTTTTCCTTAAAGTGATTGGATATGGTAGTAACCTCCACGTCACTATTGAACTAAGTACCTGTCCTGAACATCGCATTTAACGCTTGTGCTACTTCCAGGCAGTCTGTCTTCTCTGGTGAGGGTAGCTTTATGCAGGATTCCGACCTTTGGTTCTTCCTTTTTTCCATTAAAATGATCACCATCTGTAAAAATTGAATGGTTATTGAGAGCGACCACCACGTACCATACACTGCCCTACCATACCCCACCCTACCCTGCTCTACCTTACTCAACCATTCCCTACCCTACCCAACAACCCACCACCCGATAAATGCCAGGCGCTGTTACTGCGTCCACAAACAATTGGCCGGGACTGTACGTTTTCCCGTTTTCCCTCTGGTGTGGAAATGTGTGCGTGAAAAAAGTGTATGTGTGAGAAATACCGCGGTGGAGGAAAATAGGCTGGGGGATTTGACTTGGCACCCTGGCCGTGCTTTTAATATTTTTGAGTATTTTTGTGTTAATCCTGCGTGGCGTTGGTGCACACGGGGACGGTACACACACACACACACACACACACACACACACACACACACACACACACACACACACACACACCACAGCAAGAGAGAGGAAGCTGTTGACTCTTGTGATTAGTTCTGCTCTACAGGACACTACTGGTGGGGGCAGGGAGGAGGGGGAAAGGGGGAGGAGTAGCAAGGAGGGGGGAGGAGTAGCAAGGAGGGGGGACGAGAGGGAAGGGGGAGGGGAAGGGTTGAGGAGATGGGGGGGGTTTTGGAAGGGGGAAGGTGAGAGGTAGAAGGGAGGGGGAGGAGAAAGGGGAGGGACTGAAAGGAGAGGGAGAGGATTGGAGGGTGGAGGAGGAGGGAGAGAGGAAGGGTTTAATGGTTGACTGGAGGGAGAAGTTGAAGGGGGAGGGAAAGGGGAGGAGGAGGAGGGGTTGAGGAGAGGGAGAAGGGGGGGGGAAAGGGAGGATTTAAATGATGGGGAGTGGAGATGGAGAGTTTGAAAGAAGGGAGGTTGCGGGGGAGAGGATTTGGGGAGGGGGAGAGGAGGGATATAAAGGGGAAGAAGCTGGGGAGGACTGGAATGTGTTGGAGAATATTGGGGAGAGAAAGCAGAGGGAGAGAGGTTGGGAGTAGATGATGGGGGAGAAGTGGGGGAGGAAGATGGAGTTATTTGAAGGGAGAGAGAGATTGGGGAAAGTTATAACGGGGAGAGAGAGAGAGAGAGAGAGAGAGTCCCTGGAGTTAGATGTGGGTGAGAGAGGGAGATTGGAGGGGGTAGAAAGAGAGGGGAAGGGGGAAGGAAAGAGTGGAGGGAAATGGGAGAAATAACGGAAGAAAAGGGAGAATGGTCGAAAGAGGAGGAGATAAAAATGGTTGATAATGATGGCGAAAATGAGAGAGAGAGAGAGAGAGAGGGAGAGAGAGAGAGAGAGAGAGAGAGAGAGAGAGAGAGAGAGAGAGAGAGAGAGAGAGAGAGAGAGAGAGAGAGAGAGAGAGTTGGTTGCTAAATGTTTACTGGGCGAGGTAAAGATGGGGGAGAGAGTCTGTATTTAGAGAGAGGTGGGGGGTAGGTATGGAGGGAGGGAGGAAAGGAAGGAGGAAGGAAAGGAAGGACGATTATGAGTAAGGCAGGGAGTACAAAGGAAAGCAAACACAAACATATTAATTGGTCCTTTCAAGGCTTTTTTAAAACATTGGCTAAATAATAAGTAAAGTAAATATCTTAAAAAGTGTTAGAGACAAGGATTGAAAAGCAGAAGGTAGGGAAGGAAGTGAGGGAGGAAGGAAGGGAAGGTTTGTAGGAGGTAGGGAGGAAAGGGAGGAGTGGAGGGAAGGTTTTCAGGAAGCAGAAAGAGGTAGGGAGATAAGGAAGAAGGGAGGATAACGGAGAGGAAAGGAAGGTCGGAAGTTAGAGAGGTAGGGGAATAGGAAAGGGAGGATAGGAAGGAGGGGCTGAAAGGAAGGCAGGAAGGTAAGGAGGAAAGAGGAGAAGAAACGGAGAGAATACAGTTAACGGAGATTGAAAGGGAGTGCAAATAGAAGGAGAAAAAGGAAGTCAAGATAAGGATGAAAATGAAGTCAAAATGGAAGGAGGAAATGGAAGTCAAGATGGAAGGGTAAATCTAAGGAAAGGGTAAAACAGGGAAGCAAGAGAGAGAGAGAATTTGTAAGATCCATCCCTATTAAGGATATAAGGAGTATTAGGGGCGAAGGAGAGGGGATTAGAGAGAGAGAGAGAGAGACTGTGAAGGAAGGTTTGAGTGAAGGAAGGAAGGGAGGGAAGGAAGTGTATCAGAATAAGAAAAGGGAGTGAGAGAAGCGAAGGAAAAAACGTGAAGGAAGAAAGAAAAGAAGGAAAGGGAAGAAATGGTGAAAGAGCGAAGGAAAAGCAAGGAGAAGGAAGAAGATATGAGGAGAAGGAAGAAGGATATAAAGAGGAAAACTAAGGAAAGGAAGAATATAGAGGAGAGTGGAAGAAAAGAACAGAGGAAAAGGGAGGGAAATTGGAAGGAAAGAAGGAAGAAAAAGGGGGAAAGGAGAAGGTGACGAAATAATGAAGGAGAGGAAGGAAAGGAAAGGGAAGGCAGAAGGAAGGAAATTACAGGGAAGAAACGAATCATAGACTTGTTAAGGAAAATATATTACCATGCTGTACAGGGAGGCAGGAAAGAAGGATGGAAGAGGAAGGGGAGAAATGATTATGGAAAAGGAAGAGAGGGGAAGGGAAGGAAGGAATAATTATGGAAGGACGGCAGGGAGAAGGAAAGAAGGGGAGAAGTAATTAGGGAAGGAAGAGAAATACTTTAGGAAGGAAGGCAACAAGTAAAGATTGAAGGAGGAAAGAAAGGAAGGAAGTTAAGAGGGAAGAAAAGAAGGAAAGAAGTTAAGAGGGAAGAAAAGAAGGAAGTCAAGAAGGAAGGAAGGAAGGAAGAATGAAGAAAAAGAGGAAATTATAAAAAGGAGGGAAAGAAGGAATATGCGTAGAGAAGGAAGGGGCGTAGGGAAGGAAGGAAGGAATATGCGTAGAGAAGGAAGGGGCGTAGGGAAGGAAGGAAGGAGGGAAGGACGTGTGCGTGTGAATATCGCGTGTAGCCACCCCTCCTTCGTCTTGCCTGAACACACACACACGTACATACACACACACATACATACATACATACATACATACATACATACACACGTACATTCACACACACACGTACATACAGGCATAAACGTTTGCCTACCTACATACATACATAAACACATCCTGTGCTCGAACTCGACAACACACACACACACACACACACACACACACACACACACACACACACACACACACACACACACACACACACACACACACACACACACTCTCTCTCTCTCTCTCTCTCTCTCTCTCTCTCTCTCTCTCTCATTTCACCCCATAATGAAAAAAAACACACCGGGATAAACTCGAGGATTGATCGTATTAAGAGAGAGAGAGAGAGAGAGAGAGAGAAACAAAGTGAACGAGTAAACACGGAAGGGTTTGGTCCACTAGCATTTCTCCTTTAGCACTTAATCCCTAATTTCATCTTTTTCTCTCTCCTCTCCTCTTCTCTCCTTTCTCAATTATTTCTCTAGCTCTCCTTTCCTTTCCCTTCTTTTCCTTTAGTCTCCTCTCCTCTCACTTAATTTCCTCTTCTCTCCTCTCTCTTCTTCCCTCCTTTCTTACGTATTCCCTCTCCTCCTTCCTCTCCTTCTTCCTCCCATTTTCTCCCCCCTTTCTCTTCTCTCCTTTCTCCTCCCATTCTCTCCCTTCACCTCTCCTCTCTCACTCCCTCAGCTCATTCTCGTTCTGCCATTCTTTCTCTTCCATGATTATTCCATCGCTCTCACTAATTCCCACTCCTCTTTCCTCTCCTTCTTCCTCCCATTTTCTCCCCCCTTTCTCTTCTCTCCTTTCTCCTCCCATTCTCTTCCTTCTCCTCTCCTCTCTCACTCCCTCAGCTCACCCTCGTTCTGCCATTGTTTCTCTTCCATAATTATTCCATCGCTCCCTCCCCTGCCATACACACGACCAGCTTAACATGGAAAAGGGGATTCGATCTTTTATCCCCCTCCAGCAGCAGACCCGAAAACTCTAATGATTATTATTTTTTTTTCATCTAGACGATTTTATTCAGCTTAATTTTTTCCTCCAAAGATAATTGATTTGTATTCTTGCTTCTTCCCCTTTCCTCCTGTTTTCCCCTCCCCTCACTTTTCCTCCTCCCCTTGTTCTTTTTCCTCTTTTGCTCCCATCCACTCGATTCTTCCCCCCTATTCTCTCTCTCTCTCCTCCTCCTCTTCCTCCTCTGAAATACCTGAAAATTCTCGTATTTATATGGTAAACATTAAAGATTTGTATCCTGATTGGTGATTGCGTTTAAAATCTCTCTCTCTCTCTCTCTCTCTCTCTCTCTCTCTCTCTCTCTCTCTCTCATAATGGTGATAAAATTGACGACGATTATGATGATGATAATGACGATTTAATTTATAACCCAGTCGAAATAAACCTAGATTTTTAAGTGAATGTCAGAATATGTTGTTAAATATACAGTTAATTACGTGATATTATTCGTAGCAAATGTATAGAGGAAACAGACGCTCGTTAATGTGATGGCTTGTTAGTAGTGTGTAGTTTGCGTCATTAACGTGATTGCTGTTAATTTTAGAACAGAGAGAGAGAGAGAGAGAGAGAGAGAGAGTAATTTTAATGTGTGTGTGTGTGTGTGTGTGTGTGTGTGTGTGTGTGTGTGTGTGTGTGTGTGTGTGTCTTCATATTTCCTTTCATTTTTCTCTCTCTCCATTCTGCTCATCTCCAACTATCCCTTTCATCCCTTCTCTGCCATATCCCTTTCTCTTCATTTCCGTCCTCTCATTTCGTCCCTTCCCTTCTGTCTCACATTCGTTATTTTCTCTCCCCTCCCGTCCATATTCCATTTCATTCTATTCCTTCCCTTCCATAAATTTCCCTTCTCCATATTCCCTCCCATATCCTATCTTACCCTTTCCTCCCCTGCTATTTTCTTCCCTTCCCTTCCCTTCCCTTCCCGTCCCGTCCCTTCCCTTCCCTTCCCTTCCCTTCCCTTCCCGTCCCTTCCCTTCCCTTCCCTTCCCTTCCCGTCCCGTCCCTTCCCTTCCTTTCCCGTCCCGTCCCTTCCCTTCCCTTCCCTTCCCTTCCCTTCCCTTCCCTTCCCTTCCTTTCCCGTCCCTTCCCTTCCCTTCCTTTCCCGTCCCTTCCCTTCCCTTCCCTTCCCGTCCCTTCCCTTCCCTTCCCTTCCCTTCCTTTCCCGTCCCTTCCCTTCCCTTCCCTTCCCTTCCCGTCCCTTCCTTTCCTTTCCCGTCCCTTCCCTTCCCCCTCTTCCATAACCCTTCATTCTTTTCCGTCTTTATTTTCCTACTCTCTTTTTTCACCCTTCCTTTCACCTCCATTTCCCTCCTCTTTTTTTTTTTTCCATTAACAATCCCATCCCTCTCTTTCCTCCTTCCATTCCTTCCCATTCTTTCCCATCCTATCTTTCCCCTCTTATATAACTCTTCATTCCTTATATTCCTGCTCTCTTTTTCTCTCGTTTCTCTTCCCTTCTCCTTCATTTTCCTCTCTTCCTTGCCTCACATTTTCCCTTCCCTTCCATTTTTGTCCATCCTTTCCCATCCCATCCTATCCTTTCCGTAATATAGCCTTCCCTAGTCACCCTTCTTTTGTAATGAACCTTGAACGGGGTTGAGAGAGAGAGAGAGAGAGAGAGAGAGAGAGAGAGAGAGAGAGAGAGAGAGAGAGAGAGAGAGAGTTAGAGGATATGTTGGAGGAGGAAAAGTTATAGATACACAGATTTAGAAGGGAACTTCATGAGAGAGAGAGAGAGAGAGAGAGAGAGGAAATGTTGGAGGAGAGAAAGTTATAGACAGATTTAGGAGGGAACATCATGAAAGAGAGAGAGAGAGAGAGAGAGAGAGAGAGTCCGTCCTAATCTCCCCTTACAATCTTTACTACTCTGGGTGGAAATGAGTTTTGGATATATTAGTAAAGAGAGAGAGAGAGAGAGAGAGAGAGATTGCGGAAGGAGGGAAGAAGAGAGAATGATGTAAGGGAGAGAGAGAGATTCGGGAAGGAGAGAAGAATAGAAAATGGTGTAATAAAGGAGAGAGAGAGAGAGAGAGAGAGAGAGAGAGAGAGAGAGAGAGAGAGAGAGAGAGAGAGTCCACAAACTATCTTTACAGCTTCAAAAACTTACTAAAAACATTAACATTAGATTATTTCGCGGAGTTTCGAGTAATGTCATATCGTTTCGTTGCATATTAAAGAGGGAACTCAGTGTCATTTTCTTTCGTTCGTTTCCGTACTATTCCTACTTCAGTTTTTCCCAGATTTTCTTCCTACTGCATATTATTTCACGTAGCTCAGTGGCAGAGGCAGACATTGCTACGGCCCCACCTCCCATTCCAGGCACTTCTTCGTGACCAGCATCGTATTCTAGTGTTCATCTATTGCTACAACTCAGCACTGAAGGTGGAGAGATTGTAACTTTTTGGTCAGGTTGAAGTAAGAAAAGTATATAAGTTCAATGGAATCTTCTTTCGTTTGGCTGATAAAACACGAAAAAACACCTCCTCGTTGTGAAAGGGTTAAGAGAGGAAGCAGAGTATAAAAGAGCAAAGAGAGCTAAATAAATCAAGGTAAAGAGAGCAGGTGAAATATAGATGTGAAATATAAAGTAAAATAGAAAAGAGTTAAAAAAAACAACAACCTGAATAGGATAAAATAGAGCAAACAGGTAAAAAGAGCAGGCTAAAGAGAGTAAGATAAAGCGAACAGAGGTAATAAGCAAGCTTGATACTGTATAATAGGTCAGACAGTCAAAAAGAGCAAGCTAAAGAGAGTGAAGTAGGGCAAACGTAAAAAGAGCAAGATTAAAAGAGCGGACAGTTAAATAGAGCAAGATATGAAGAGCAAAGAAGAGTTAAAAAGAGCGAGATGAAAAGAGCATGTTAAATACAGACACGCATTCGACCCTAAGTTTCATTGAACACACACTAGGAAAACAGTATCAGAGGAAATGAACAGATGCAGTGATGAAGGGATGGGGCCAAACAGGTGTTTACATTGCGTGTTTGCATCTGTAAATAGGGTGTGGGGGATATGGAGATTGCGTGTGTGTGTGTGTGTGTGTGTGTGTGTGTGTGTGTGTGTGTGTGTGTGTGTGTGTGTGTGTAGGATTTAAATGCTACCTGTTTGTAGTTTTTCTTTGATGCGTCTGTTTACCATATTCACACACGGGCAATCTAAATTCAACAGCGTTCAGTATTATATTCAGCACTTTTAATATATATTACAAAACTAAATATCCTTTTGCATATTAACCATTGGAGCATTAACTCTTCCACCTTGATTAAAAATTGTAATATTTTTCGCATTTTATTTACTGGCATAGAAACGTAACATGGAATTGTACCTTTATTTCTGTTGATATAGGTGCTCTTTTATTTTTTATTTTCATGCGAGAATTATGCGCTGGAAAATTAACTCGGGCTCCTATGACCCACTCACCTGAATATAATTACCTGTCCTTACCTGGATTAGGATGTAACAGGTGTGTGCCATGAGAGTGGATTACATGTATATTTCCAATGTTATTGTCTAGTCTCATCACTCACTATAAAGTTGCCTGGCAGTGGTAAGCTAGTACACACACACACACACACACACACACACACACACACACACACACACACACACACACACACACACACACCATACGGCATAAAGGAACAAAAACAGCAGTTAGTGAGTCAGATTTGCATAAAAATTACCGATCACAGATATAATTATAATTGTGTTTGAGCCTGAGGGAAATTGTACACTTTACCGGAGAGAGAGAGAGAGAGAGAATGTAACAAAACGCTTATGTACTGTAAGACACATGGAATGGCTCGGGGGAAAATTACCTTCTACTGTGTATTACTCTGTCATTGTGGCTGATGATCATGGGTGTGTTACTGAGATTATTACCGGAAGATCTTGTTAAATCACCATCATCATCATCATCATCGTTATTATTATTATTATTTTCGTGAGTACCACCACCACCACCATCATCATCATCACCATCACCATCATCATCATCATCATCATCATCATCATCATCATCATCATCACCATCATCATCATCATCACCATCATCATCACCATCATCATCATCACCATCATCATCATCATCATCATCATCATCATCATCACCATCATCATCATCATCACCATCATCATCACCATCATCATCATCACCATCATCATCATCATCATCGTTATTATTATTATTATTTTCGTGAGTACCACCACCACCACCATCATCATCATCACCATCATCATCATCATCATCATCATCATCATCATCATCACCATCATCATCATCATCATCATCATCATCACCATCATCATCATCATCATCATCATCATCATCATCATCATCATCATCGTTATTATTATTATTTTCGTGAGTACCACCACCACCATCATCATCATCATCATCATCATCATCATCATCATCATCATCATCATCATCACCATCATCATCATCATCACCATCATCATCACCATCATCATCATCACCATCATCATCATCATCATCATCATCATCATCACCATCATCATCATCATCACCATCATCATCACCATCATCATCATCACCATCATCATCATCATCATCGTTATTATTATTATTATTTTCGTGAGTACCACCACCACCACCATCATCATCATCACCATCATCATCATCATCATCATCATCATCATCACCATCATCATCATCATCATCATCATCATCACCATCATCATCATCATCATCATCATCATCATCATCATCATCATCATCACCATCATCATCACCATCATCATCATCATCATCATCATCATCATCATCACCATCATCATCATCATCATCATCATCATCATCATCATCATCATCACCATCATCATCATCATCATCACCATCATCATCATCATCATCATCATCATCATCATCATCACCATCATCATCATCATCATCATCATCATCATCATCATCATCATCACCATCATCATCATCATCATCATCATCATCATCATCATATAACCAGGCAGTTCCACCGACCGGCCATTTCGTCGCCATCACACGAAGGCGACCACACCAACCAGACCGAGATAACGAAGACCATAGTATTCAAAAAAAAAAAAAAAAAAAAAAGCATCCAGCTTTCTTTCTTTTTTTTTCTTTTTTTTTTTTTTTTTTTGAGCCCCGAGCGTCAGCCTCCCCAGTGGAAAATCCGGCAATTGAATTAAAGGATCAATAAGTGATTTTTTATTATTTGAAAACTGAGCTACGTATTTTTGTTATATTGCGCCATCATTGTACCATTTTCCGTAGTTTTATTTTCGTACTTACAACCTTGGGTATTGTTATTTATTTATTCTGTGTTATTCATCCTTACACCACATCCACGTCGAGCGCCTGAACCTGCTTGACCTCTGGCGTACTGACCTTTTGTGGGGTGATATTACAGATTACATTAGAGATAAGAATAGCCTTAAGGTTACAGAAGATAATAGTGGGATGCAAAGGGGGAGACAGGGGTAGCGTGTGTGTGTGTGTGTGTGTGTGTGTGTGTGTGTGTGTGTGTGTGTTTGGGGATCCCTCTGTACTAACCTTTGCATATGTGAAGGGCCAGGGAGTTGATGGTAGGGAAGGAGGAAGGGGAAAAGGTGTGGGAGGTAGGGTGAGGGGGAGAAGATAGGACGTCAAAACAGGGAGAGGAGTATATATAGACAAGGGAGAAAGGAGAGTAAGTAAAGGAAGGGTGAAATGAGGGAGACAGAGAAGAGAGAATGGAAGGTAGGGGAAAGGGCGAGGGAGAATAGAGGGGAGGAAGGTTATTGGTAGGGGAGGGAGAATAGGGAAAGGGAGAACGGTCGTAGTGAGGGGAGGGGTAGGAGTGAAAAGGGGGAAGGGGAGGGGGAGGGGTAGGAGGAAGGTGGCAGGCTAGAAAAAGGAAGAGATAATGAGGTTATGTAAGTCAGTGAGGGGGGGAAGGGAGCAGGGGGACGGGGAGGTGAGGGGAGTTAGGGGATGGGGGAGCAGAAAGAGAAGATGGAGGTGGGGGAGTTAGGTGGAGGGGGAGCAGGAAGGGGAGTGAGAGGGAGGGGGAGTATGTGAGGTAGGAAGAGAGCCGAGGGGGACGTAGTGGTGACGTTGAGATGACAAGAAGGGAAGCATTTGGATGAAAAAGATAAAACTACTGAATCATACACGTCACATCATCTAGGGGAGAGAGAGAGAGAGAGAGAGAGAGAGAGAGAGAGAGAGGAAGGGGAGGGAAGAAAAGGGTAAGCGAACGGAATAATGAAGTAATTACGAAGAATGATGAGAGGGGGAGAAGAAGGGTGGGGAGAGAATGAAAGGGCGTACAGGGAGCCAGAGAAAATGAGAGAAAATGGAGTTATGGAAGGAGAATAAGGGAAAGGAGATGAGGCATGGTAGACATTAAACAGGGAACTGGAGAGAGAGAGAGAGAGAGAGAGAGAGAGAGAGAGAGAGAGAGAGGTCCTTCGATCACTTTGGGGATGTAAATCAGAGGAGAAAAAGTACCACAACAACCTTTTCCCCAGAGCCTTACGTGATACAAAGGTGCTCTCTCTCTCTCTCTCTCTCTCTCTCTCTCTCTCTCTCTCTCTCTCGTACTAGAATAAGGCAAAGATAGCAAGGAAAAAGCAAAGGAGGTGGGAGAAGAAGCTGGAGAGAGAGAGAGAGAGAGAGAGAGAGGGGGGGGTAGAGAGAGAGGAGGAAGAACTTTTCTGGCCAGGAGCCAAACTCTCACCGCCTGCGGAAATGTTATGTATCTATCTCACTTTACCGCCCTATCTATTTCTTTTATCTACTCAGCCATCAATCTTACCTGTGTCACTCCATCCTCCATTCCTCTCTTTATCTGTTCCACTCATCCACTCTCCTCCATTCCCCTATTTCTCTCATCCCTTCCACGCTTCCACCCTTCCCTGTTCCTCTGTTTCTCTTCTCTGTTCCACTCTTCCACCCTTCTCTATTCCTCTATTTCTCTTACGTGTTCCACTCCTCCACTATCCTCTGTTCCTCTGATTCTCGTCTCTCTTCCTCTCCTCCACCCTTCTCCATTTCCCTATCCCTCTTCTTTCTTTACTCTTCCACCTTTTCTCTTCCTCTGTTTCTCTTATATCTTCCACTCCTCCACTCTTGTTCCTCTCGTCATTTTATCTGTTCTACCCCTCCACTCATCTCTCCACCACTTCACTTCTCTCTTCCTTCATTTATCAGTCTCTCACTTATTATCTCTTCATTATCGTGTCTTCTTTATCGCCTTTACTTTATTTCTTTTGATACCCATTTATTCCTTTCATACATTTTCCTCTTCAATTCTCCTTTATATCTTTATTTATCAGTTATGCCATTAATCACTGTTGTTATGTGTTATTTATATTATTCTCTTATCTAGCTACTTAATTCCCTTCTCTTTATCTCGCAATTATCACCATCTTTGTATGTTTATTCTTATCTGTTTATTGCTTTTATCTGTATATCATCTTTGCTTATCTTCCAGTCAGTTTATCTTATCAGTTTAACACCATATGACCCGTATTTCGTCGGTTCAGGAAGCTCCCTAACACCTGTTCCTTAGCGATTCATTTTGCTTATTCCACCTTGCTGTCCTCTTCCTTGTTCCTTGTCTGTTATCACCATACTCTGCATACCTAACGTACAAAGCGATACTAACCACCCATATCCCAGAAATAAGTCGGTAAGGAAGAGGTGCTAAGGAACATAACTCCGAAGAATACGAGCCAAGGAGGGTCACGTAGATGAGAGGAAATGGAGGAAGGCTTTATATCTCTCTCTCCCCCCCCTCCCAGTTCGATTAGCGTTATCTTAAGCTGAGTAAAATCGTCTAGAGACAGCAAGAAAATGAACTAAAAAATAATATATATCAATCCCTACCAGTTCGAAAAATCCATCTTAAGGTGGAAAAAAAATGGTCTTGATATAATGATAAGAAAAAGAAAAAAAAAAACCAAAGGGGTTCATGGGGATTACGGATAAATCGCTCACTAACTGATGTTAAGAAAATACTGATAATTCTGGGTGGTCGTGTTTGCTATCCTTGTCTTATTCTAGTAATTTAGTCTCTCTTGTAGGAGCTGCCTAGCATGGATCAGCTGGCCTAGTGCAGTTATCCTTTCTTCTTATGTTCTCATGTTCTGTGTTCAAAGGCCATGTGTATTCTTATGTGTATTGCTTTATGTTCTGTTCTTGTGTTCTGTGTTCTTGTGTTCTGTTTTGTTCTTATGTTCTGTTCTCATGTTCTTGGTTCTGTGTTCTTATGTTCTGTGTTCTGTGTTCTTATGTTCTGTGTTCTATGTTCGTATGTTCTGTTGTTATGTTCTTATGTTCTGTTATGTTTATTTTCTGTGTTATTTTCTTGTGTTCTATGCTCTTGTGTCCTGTTATGTTCTTATGTTCTCTTCTTCTGTTACGTACTTTGTTCTGTTATGTTCCTATGTTCTGTTCTATTAATTGATGGGATAATAGTGACGATTAATTAAAGCAGGAAATCTTTAATATACAAATATGTCGCTAAATTTTCCACAGCACTAAGGGTTTAAATGCCAGCCTAAGGGATTTAATATAATCGTTAAATATATAGTTACCTGCAGAATACGGATGCCCAGGTATTTTTTTCATAAAGAAAAAATTTGTTTATCTTGTTTTTCTCACTTTCTCTCTCTCTCTCTCTCTCTCTCTCTCTCTCTCTCTCTCTCTTTTCCTTTTCCCTGCCCTCCTCTCCCTTTACCATCCCTACTCCTCTCCTCTCCTATCCTATCCTCTCTTCTTTTCTCTTCTCTTCTCCTTTTTTCTTCCCTCCCTTCCTCTCCTCTCCTCTCCTCTCCTCTCCCCTCCCCTCCCCTCCCCTCCCCTCCTCTCCCCTCCTCTCCTCTCCTCTCCTCTCCTCTCCTCTCCTCCTCTCTTTTAATGGCCCTCATTCCTCTAACCTTTTACTTGACTTTACCTCCGGACTTTTGAGGAGAAGGACTTTTGCCTCCCACTTCTCTCTTTTTTTTCTCTTTTTTTCTCTCTTTTTCTCTTTTAATGTCACGGGTTTTATTTGTGTGCCTAGTATCCTCTCTTTCTCCTTTACTCGCTCTCTCCCTCCCTTCCTCCCATTTTGCCCCCTTCCCTCCCCTCTTGGTCCTTCCCTCCCTCTCTCTATCTCTGTCTGTCTGTCTCTTACTACTTAGCAGGTTCTCAGGATTCCGTTCTCTCTCTCTCTCTCTCTCTCTCTCTCTCTCTCTCTCTCTCTCTCTCTCTCGTCAATTGCTCTTCCTTTACGGCCTATTCCAGACTTTTCTCTCTAATTGTTTCATTGCGTTTTAAGAGGGTAGTTTATCTGTGTACGAGAGAGAGAGAGAGAGAGAGAGAGAGAGAGAGAGAGAGAGAGAGAGAGAGAGAGAGAGAGAGAGGCTGTGATGTGGAGAGTGTTTCTACGACCAGGTGGGAATGGGGCGTGGGTGGGTGGGTGGGGGTTGAAGGGGGAGGGGGGATGTAAGTGGGGTGTTGGGGAGGGGGAGTGTAGTGGGGGCTATTTGGGGTGGGAGAGGGGTTGAAGTGGGAGTATTAGTATTGGGATGTGAGGAGGGAGGGGGGTCGTGAGAGGAGGGAGGGATGTTGGGGGTGTAAGGAGGGGATGAGGGATATGAGTAGGGGTATTGAGAGGTGGTAGGAGGGAAGGGAGATTTGATTGGGGTGTTGGGGAGTGGGAGGGGATGCTGGGAACTGGAAGGGGGGTAGGGGAGACGGGGGATGTTGAAATTGTGGTAGGAGGGGTAAGGGGATTGTAATTGGGAAGTTGGGGTGGGAGGGGGAGAGGGAGTGTTGTGAGGTGGGGAGTCGACGTAGCTATTTTTCCCTTAACACTGAGGCTCCTGCGATTCATTCTCAGCTAAGATTTAATAGAAGAGTTGTCCTTGCCATTAGGGGGGGGTAATTTAATCCCCAGTGTGAAGGGGTTGAGGGAGAGGTGGGTAATGTAATCGCCAGTGTGAAGGGGTTAAGGGAGAGGTTAGTAATTTAATCGCCAGTGTGAAGGGGTTAAGGGAGAGGTGAGTAATTTAATCGCCAGTGTGAAGGGGTTAAGGGAAAAGTGAGTAATTTAATCGCCAGTGTGAAGGGGTTAAGGGAGAGGTGGGTAACTTAATCGCCAGTGTGAAGGGGTTAAGGGAGAGGTTTGGTTGAGGGGGATTGCAAGGACCAGGAAGCTAGGTAACAAAGATTGCAACATTCAACATTGATTACTCTCCATTGCAACACCTAAGGCCATTGACGTGGTTGGGTCGGCATTGCATTTATTTCCAGAACATTTTTATTTTATTTTACCCCTTCACTCCGAGGACGCCCTTTATTTATCTTACTATTTTTATTGTTATTTTTTATTGTTATTAATGGATGTGGCCCTTGAGGAGTGGTTGGGGTGTTGTGTTCCCCTGGTGCCGCCCAGGGACAAGCGCCTGGTCATTCTGGCCTTTAGTGTCGACTTTCAAGCCTAACCCCGAGGTCCTGCTCTCTCTCTCTCTCTCTCTCTCTCTCTCTCTGGATGAGGCAGTATTACAGATTTTTTTCAAGTTAAAGTATAAAGCTAAAGAATATTGAGTAATTCTGTAAGGAATATTATATTACTGTAACTAAGAAGTATCTCAGAGTAAATACCGGTAGGTCTATCTAAATATCTCTCTCTCTATTGCCAGACGCCTCAATCTCATACGGGGTGGCCACAAACAAATCGCCTCCACGTCGCCCTGTCCCCCGCCATTTCACTGCCCTGCTCCCAACTCACACCCCCCCTCCCTTATATACCTCTCCACTCCATCCCTCCATCTCATCCTCGGCCTCCCCCTCCCTCTCCCCCTAAATTGTCTAATATATAATTCTCTGTGGGTTAATATCTCAAAAATATTACAGAATTCAACGTAATTTTCAAAGTGTTACAAAAATGATCAAGGTAATTTTAGGAGTGGTACAAAATTCCGGGTAATTTTTAAAGTATTGCAATTTTTTTAAGTATTACAAAATTTAAGGTAATTTTAGGCATATTACAAAATTCAGGGTAATTTTTTAAGTACTATAGAATTAAAGTTAATTTTCAAAGTACAGGTAATTTTAAAGTATTACAAAATTCAAGGTAATTTTTGAAGTATTACAATGTTCAGGGTAATATTCAAGTAGGCCTATTTCAGAATTCAAGGTAATTTTAAGGTCTTACAAAATTCAAGGTAATTTTTAAAAATAACAGGTTTATGGTAATATTAGAAACATTACAAAATTCAGAGTAATTTTTAAAGTTCTGTAATTCAAGGTAATTTTAAAAGCATTACAAAACTTTTCAAGGTAATTCTAAAAGCATTACAAAACTTTTCAAGGTTAGGTACAGGCCGCACCGTCACCCCTTCCTCTTCTCGCCTGGCCCGTTTTCTTTATCCGGCAATTTCGCTCGCTAATTTATTCATCGCTATTATTAAAATTCCCCCTCCCTCTCCCCATCACCCCCCCTCCTCCCCTCTCTCTCCCCATCGCCCCTCCCCTCCCCTCCTCCCCTCCTAATCCCGCGAGATAAGAAGCCCTCCACCCCTCCACCTGCCCAAGCCTTAAGGTCCATTGTGCCGTGGTGTGTGGTGGGGTTGTCGACCTTACTGCTTGAGTCTTTTAGGGTTGGGGTGCTTTCAGGGGGTGACTTAAGAATATTAGCTCTGTCTGCTTGGAAGGTGTTTTTGTTAATGATAGTATTGGTGTTTTTATGCGTTATTATTGTTATTATTATTACTGTTATTATGCTAGTAGTAGAAGTAGTGGTAGTGGTTTAGTTGTGGTGGTGGTTAGTAGTAGTAGTATAGTAGTAGTAGCAGCAGTCTCCGCCTCTCCCCCTCCAACATGACTGCTCCCATGTCGGTAACTCTTTGTAAACATTTCCAACCATCTGTTTTTTAGGGCCAGCCAGCACACTAGACCCCAGCGTAATATCGTAGCGTGTTCGTAGCGGTGTGTAGTGCAGCGCTGCCCTCTGTGAAACCCTGTGAAACGCCCCTCCCGGACCCCACTACGAAGCACTCCGGAATTTCGTTTTCGCTACATGCTGGTGAAATTGTGTGGCGGGATGGTTGTGGGCGGTGGGGGGAAGGGGGTGGGGGTGAATTCGCTGAGGGTGGGTGTAGGAGTGAGGATGGGTGTGTGTGGAGTGTGTGTGGGTGCAGTGGATATTGGTGGGATGGGGGCGGGGTGGGGGTGAATTCGCTTAGGGTGGGTGTAGGAGTGAGGGTGGGTGGGTGTGGGTGGAGTGGATATTGGATGAGGAAATTATAAGGTTTAGGGAATTATGGGCACAGTGTATGGTGGGTTTAGGTGGGTGTAGAGGAGGTAGGGGTGGTGGTGGGGGGCTGTCGGTGTGGGTAGGGATGGAGGTGGAGGTGTGGGTGTGGGTGTACAGAGAAAGGGTTGTGGGTGTATTGGTGGAATGTAGATAGGTCGAGGAAATTACACAGGCAGGGTGTATTGAGGGTGTTGGTGGGTGTAACGAGGGTAGGGGTGAGGGTGTAGGATGGATAGTGGATGGGTGTGGAGTGTATTGTTAGTGTAGGTAGGGTGTGGGTTTGGCGGCAGTGGTGGGGGTATGACCATGGTGGCTGAATACACAAAGAGAGGGTGTATTGTATGTTTAGACGGATATACAGAAGTTGTGGGTGTAGATAACGGAGTGGGTGTGGGTGGTGGTGTGGAGCAAATGGATTAGAGAATGAGTGTGAATATTTGGGAAGGACACAGCAGACAAGGGTGTGGGTGTGGAGTTGTGATGGGGTGTGGATGAAGAGAGGTGATGTGATTGATAGTATGGTGTGGATACTGTGCAGATGGAGTGGAAGGTTTGAGAGTGTGTGGGGGGGGAGAAGAAGACGGGTTGGGGTGAGAGTAGAAGATAGGATGTACTGTAGAGGTGTAGTGTGGATACGATGTGGGTGTATTATTGGGTGTAGTGTGGGTGTGGGGAGAGGGTGGTGTAGTTGGGTTATTGAGAGAGTATGAACGTTTTCCAGAACTAGAATGAGAGGGAGTTATGGATATTTAGTGGGTGGAAAGAGGTCGGTGGGCGTGAGTGTTGGTTTAGAGTGGGTGGAATGTGGGTGGTGGTGGAGGAGGAGGAGTTGATGGGTTTAATGAACAGATATGAAGGTTGAACAGTGTCAGAGTTAAGAGAATGAGTAGTAGAATATGTGTGTGTGTGTGTGTGTGTGTGTGTGTGTGTGTGTGTGTGTGTGTGATGGTGATGATGGGTAGACAGTAGAAAAAGACAGGTGTAGGTGTAGTTGAGAATAAGTGTTGTAGGGTAGTGGATGGTGTAACAAGGACGGTGTAGTAGGGGCTAGGGAACAGACAGGGTAGATTAGCTGGCAGGGTGAGGCAGGATAAGCAGATAGGGTGAGGAAAGGTGTAGCAGGGCGACGAAGCTGGCAGGGTGAAGCAGAGAAGGGTGAAGTAGGGTGAGGCATGGCAGGGTGAGGCAGGCATGGTGCGTGTGTAGGGTCAGTATCGCCTGAGCCGCAGTGTTATGTGCCTGGACCTGCTGCCTTAATTGTATGACCCCACCCCAACCCCTGCCTAACCCCCTCTGCCTACCCTCCTGTCTGCTCCCCCTGCCTACCCCTCTGCCTACCCCTTCTCCCTACCCCCTCTGCCTACCTTCCTGCTAACCCATTTGCCTCCCCTCTTGTCTGCTCTCCTGCTTACCCCCACTTCCTACCCCCAAGCCGACCCCCTCCCCCCCTCCTCTCAACTGCTGACAATTTCCCTCCACTGCTGACCTCTTTCCTCTTTTGTTCGCCCGCCGCTTCTCCTCCTACGCTTTCTTTCCTTCATCCCTTCCCTCCCTCCATTCTGATTCTTCCTCTACCATACTTCGTCATCCTTCTCTTTTCTTCTTGCTCCCTACGCTCTTCCT
Organism: Coenobita brevimanus; assembly: GCF_032717465.1. NCBI lineage: Eukaryota > Metazoa > Arthropoda > Malacostraca > Decapoda > Coenobitidae > Coenobita > Coenobita brevimanus. The sequence continues at coordinate 51,329,190 of NC_137037.1, forward strand.
TTCCCCTCCATTCTTGTTCCGCTCTCCTCTCTCTCCTTCCCTTCTTTCCCTCTCATCTCCCTCTCCCTTTCTGCTTAACTTTTCATCCCCTCTTCCTGTCTGCTGGTACCTTTGCTTATTAATGCGCTAATCCCTAATCTTTCCCTCCCTTCTTCCTTCCTACCCATCTTACCACAAACCTCTCCCTCCCTCCCTCCATCCATCCATCCATCCATCCATCCATTCATTCATCCATCCATCCCCTTCTGTCTCCCCTCTTTCCCTCTCCACCACTCCTTTTCAGATTCACCACTGTACTCCTGTTTTCTGATGCTCTCTCCCGGCTTCTAATTCCCTAGCCCTTCCCTCCCTCCTGGCCTCTCACCCCCTCCTGGCCTCCCCTACCCTCCACTGCTCACTCCCCTACTGCATATTCCTGTTTGCCGCTACCCTCCCCTGCTTAATTAATACCAACCCTGTCTTGCCCTGCTGCATCCCTACACACTGCTGGCTTCTGCGTGTGAGGATCCGTTTTACTGCTGTGTATTCTAGCTTTCTTCTGCTGCTGTACTTTGCTGCTGCTTATCTTGATGTTACTGCTACTTGTCCTTTTACTGCTGCTGCTTCCGATACTACTGATACTTTGCTGCTACTGCTATCACTACTGCTTCTTTTACTGTTTCTGCTGCTGTTGCTACTACTACTACTACTGCTGCTGCTTTTACTGCTGTCCTACCGCTTCTGCTGTTAATTGTACCATGCTCCTCAGGTTCCCGTTTCTTTTCTTGTCTGTGGAATCGCTGCATTTGTCTCATTATTATCACTATTTTCTCGTACTGAACCTATCGTCACTGCTCCGCCGACTGCTGGTGCCATCATCGCCACTGTTTCCCAGGACGCCAGACATTACTAACCCTTCCCTTACCTCTCTTCCTTTTCCTCCTGCTGATACTGTTACTATTTCCACCGCTGTTACCATTACCACCTCTGTTTCCAAGTGCTGTTGCTTTTAATATTAGTGATGATTTTAACATTACAGCTACTACCACCATTGTCATCAGTTCTGTCTTAGCTGCTACTATCACCACTATCACCGTTTGTTAGTGCTGCTCTTATTTATACTATTACACACACTACTTTTCCTACTACCCTACCACCGTTCCTCAGTGCTGTTACTTTTCCTGTTACTACTACTACTACTGCTACTACTACTACTGCCACCTCTGACCGCCAGCTTGTTTACCTGTAGTGTGTGTGTGTGTGTGTGTGTGTGTGTGTGTGTGTGTGTGTGTGTGTGTGGGATCATGCACCTCTTCTTCGTGACTACTGCATTTTTTTTTTTTTACACGGAAAGGCAGAATGTATGACACTGAGTTGCTGTTGTGTCTGTCTGTGCATGATACAAAACACACACACACACACACACACACACACACACACACACACACACACACACACACACACACACACACACACACACACACACACACACACACACAAGGAGAGAGAGAGAGAGAGAGAGAGAGAATGAATGTATTGGTCCCCACGTGTCTGTAACTCCTTGTAACCCTCTCCCTTCCGCTGCTCCTACTCTGCCTTCTTCCTACCTTGGCTAATTCTGCCTAACCTTAATCTACTCGCATCTACCCAACTCTACCGTGCCCTGCCCAACCCTACCCTACCCCGCCATACAGACCCTACCCAACTGATAACCTACCCAGACTTACCACACTACCCTACCGTACCCTACCCTACCCTACCCTACAGACCCAAACCCTGATATCCTTCCCAGACTTACTACACCCTACCCTACCCTACCCTACCCTACCCTACCCTACTCTACCCTACCCTACCCTACCCTACCCTACCCTACCCTACTCTACTCTACTCTACCCTGCCCTGCCCTGCCCTGCCCTACCCTACCCTACCCTACCCTACCCTACCCTATCCTGCCCTACCCTACCCTGACATACGGTACTTTCATCCCCTGTCCTACCATACCCTGACTTACTTCCTTTCGCAACCCAACCCTACCTAGCCCATCCCACAGTCTACTTACCCACTCACCTCCCTTCCTCTCTCCCTCCCTTCCTGTTTGTCTGTCTTCCTACCAGCTTACCTGCCTCCCTACCTTCCTACCAACTACCCTGCCACCCTACGTACCTACCAACTTCCCTTCCTTCCCACCTACCTACCAACTTCCCTGCCACGCCACCTACCTCCGTATCTACCCTCCAAACTGTAACTGTCCCCTCTAATTGCCCTCGTTATTACCCTCGTTACTCAGCGGGTTGTTATACCGTCTGTTACGTTACTACCGGCATTGCCTCAACCACCGGGGACTCGTTAGTGAAGTGCTGCTGCGTTATCAATTGCACCACTTCAGTATGAGGACATGTATATATTTTTTCTTACTATTTCCTGCTGGTTTTATTTTGATTAGGGGAGAGGTCATGTGTGGATTTGAAGTACTCATCTCTCTCTCTCTCTCTCTCTCTCTCTCTCTGTATATATTTACAGTATATGTGTACGTTTTCCTTAATCATAGTGTCATTGTGTCATCGTGTGTGTGTGTGTGTGTGTGTGTGTGTGTGTGTGTGTGTGTGTGTGTGTGTGTGTTTTCACCGGCGTAGCTTGTTATTATTGAATTTAGCTTGACTCCTGCCTCTGGCCACTTCTGCAGCTTCATGCAAATTATCTGCTGGTAGGGAGAGAGAGAGAGAGAGAGAGAGAGAGAGAGAGTATAGTGCATGTAAGATGGTAAGAAGAGATAGATAAACAGATAAATATGTAGAGTGGAAAATAGGTCCCGATAGATCAGAGAGAGAGAGAGAGAGAGAGAGAGAAAGACAATGTTTGGAGATGGTGATGATTGTGAAGGTGACGATGAGGATGAAAATGGTAATAAAGATGATGGTGATGAAGATGGTGATGATATTGAAGATGATTGCGATGACACCGTTCGTGCGGGAGAAGGAAGGAAGGAAGGAAAGAAAGGGGAGAAAGAACGAAGGAAGAAGAGAGAAAAAGAATGAGTGAAGGAAGGAAGGAAAAGGGAGACGGAACGAAGGAAGAAGGGAGAAAGGAATGAATGAAAGAAGGGGGAGACGGAACGAAGGAAGAAGGGAGAAAGGAATGAATGAAGGAAGGAAGAAGGAATGCAAATGTGGTGTGTTCGGTGTTCAGTGGAGCGAGGAACACAAGAATGCCCCTCCAGCATACCTGAGAGAGAGAGAGTGAGACAGAGAGAGAGGGAGGAAGGAATGGGGAGAAGAGGAAGGAATGGGGAGAAGAGGAAGGAGTAAGTGCAGGAGGGAGAATTGAAAGGAGGAAGGGGAAGTGAAACAGAGAGAGGAAGAGGTGGGTAGAGACGAGGTGATAGCAATAATATCTGGGTAATATGTGAATCATAGCGAAAAAAAAAATAATATACAATGCAGGTCTGTACAATAATCTGGGGAAACTTGCGAAACAGAATGAAAGTATGTGAAAAAATATGCGAGAAAAAAGATTGGAATTAGTAGGGTGGTTGGGAAAATGCACTTGAATTTACGCAGGTGAACGAATTAATACGTATTGGGTAATGGCTAAAAACTGTGAAACTGAATCAAGCATTTTTATTTTTTTATTGAGTCTGTACCATTAGTTATTGCAGTTTTATCCTTTATTTTGAGAGATAATCGAGACGAAATTTGGGATGGTTTTAATATCAGTAATAGTGGCTTTTTAATATTTTTTTTCTTGTTCTCTCCACACGGTTTTATTCAGACATTTATTTATTTATTTATTTATTTACCTGGAGATGTTACGTATAGCCTTAATTAACCTTTTACCTTGCGACATTTCTAAGTTTAAATAATCGTCTTCTGATGGCAGGTATTAGCAGTCACACGATCATACCATTAAATATCTAAATAAATCTAAATAAACTTGACTTCATACTGTCCATCTTGTTATCTCTTAAACGACCTTATTGCAGCCTTGTCATTTGTTATCAGTTAAATGGCTGTGTTACATACTTGGCCAGAAGTTACTGCATCGATTATATTGTTGTTATCCTCTTTGTTGCTGTAATGTTGCTGTAATGTTGCTGTGATGTGTCTGTAATGTTGCTGTAATGTTTCTGTAATGTGTCTAATGTTGCTGTAATGTTTCTGTAATGTGTCTAATGTTTCTGTAATGTTGCTGTAATGTTTCAGTAATATTGCTGTAATGTGTGTAATGTTTCTGTAATGTTGCTGTAGTTGCTGTAATGTTTCTGTATTGTTGCTGTAATGTGTCTGTAATCATGCTCTTATTTTCTGTGTTGCTGTAATGTTATCTTCTGTGTTTGCTGTAATGTTTATGAGATAAGAATTCACCTGGATGATGTTAATTAGTTGTTCTTATCTTTCCAGGTACGTGAGAAGGAGCCGAGGTATCGATAAGGAAGATAACAGCTGAGATAAGTAGTGAGGAAGGTTAGAGGAGGTGTGTGTGTGTGTGTATGTGGGGGGTTTTGTTTGTGGGTGGGTTTGTGTGTGGGGCTGGGAGTTTGTGTGTGTGGGGTGTTTGTGTGTGTCTGTCAGTGGTGTGTGTGTGTGTGTGTGAGAGAGAGAGAGGGGGGGGGATTATTGCCGAAGAGAAACATAGTTCGTGGTAAACTCTGAAGAGGCAGTGATGAAGGGAGAGAGAGGAGAGAGAGAGAGAGAGAGAGAGAAGGAAGGGAGAGATAGGGATAACAGGCGTAAGGAAAGAATAGAGAGAAGAAAGTTTGTAAAGTAACACAAAGTTTAAATTAAGGAGGCCATCGGGAAGGGATGGTAGAGATAGAGAGAGGAGAAGGAGACCAAGAAAGAGAGAAGAGAGAAAGAGGAGAGGGAAGAGAAATTGGGTGAAAGCGTGTGGAGGGGGAGAGGAGAAGATAGAATAGAGAAGAACAGGGGAGAGAGAGAGAGAGAGGGAGAGGGAGGATGAGCGTCTTGTGGTGGATGATTGAGAGTAATAGTGAATCTGTTGGCGTGTGTAGAACTCATTATGCCCCCTACCCGTTTCCCCCACTATTCCCCTTCCCTCTCCCCCTCCCTCCACTATCCCCCTTCCCTCTCCCCCTCCCCTTTCTGTCCCTCCATCCATTTCCTCATTCCACTGAACCCCCTACCCTCCACCATACATCCCACCCCCTCTTCACCCCATCCCATTATTCTCATTCCAGTAACACCCCCACTAACTTCCCCATTCACCATCATCTCACTATTCTCATTCCAATAACACCCCCACTAACCTCCCCATTCACCACCTCACCACACTATCCCCTCCCTCCTCTCCAGCGCTCCACTCCACCCCATCATGCCATAGCAGCCCACAAACTCAACCCCACCACTCTCCTCCCCCACCCCATTCCACCATCACACCTCCCCAGTCCACCACATCCATGCCAAAAAATCATGCCATTCCGAAATTATGTAGCTACGTATTTGACTTCGTTGTACTCATTCCCTTTTCATGCAAAAAACTTCCCTATGAAAGAGAAAGGGAAGAAAATTATTGGAAATCATGTATTTTGTTTGTTATTGCTCATGCCCCAGAGAGAGAGAGAGAGAGAGAGAGAGAGAGAGAGAGAGAGAGAGAGACTGACTGGATAGAAAAAAGTTTGGAAATATAAAGTCATGAAGTGGGAGACAGAGGGAGGAGGAAGCGAAGAGCGAGGACGAAATATAGGAGGGAGAGAGACTTCGAGAGATAGATAGATAAGTAGATAAAGAGAGATAGACAGGGAGATAGATAGAGTAGGGGGAAAAGAGAGAAAAGGAAAGTGAGAGGGGAGGAGGAGGAGGAGGAGGAGGAAGATGAGAGGAGGGAAAAGGAAGGAGGGAGAAGATGGGAAGAGAAGACGGAAAGAAGGTTGCATGGAGCAGAGAGAGAGAGGGAGAGGACGGTGATAGAGAAAATAATGGAAGTTCAGGCGATGGGGCGATAGGTAGACAGATAGATAGACAGATAGATAGACGGAGAAAGCTGGACAAGAAGAACAGAAAGTGGACAGGACGAACGAGGAGATAGGCAGACAGAACGAGAGAGAGAGAGAGAGAGAGAGAGAGAGAGAGAGAGAGAGAGGTGAAATAGAGAAAGTGAGCGAGGGTTTGGGTGGGGGCATGAGGCTGGGTGGGTGTTTATGAGACAGTCACACACAAGGGGAAGAGACACTGGCGCTGCTACACTCTCTTTACGACTGGAGGAGGGGAGGGAGGAAAGGAGAGAGGGGTGGAGGGAAGCGGGGAGAAGGGGTGGAGAGGTAGAGGGGAGGGAGGGAAGGAGAGAAGGCTGGAAGAAACGGGAGAGAGGAGAAGGTAGGAGGGGGAGAAGAGATGGAGAGGTAGAGGGAAGGGAGGGACGAGGGGAGGAGGAGGCAGGCAAGGTAGAGAGAGGAAAGAGAGGGAGAAAGAGAGGGCAGGCAGAGAGAGAGAGAGAGGATGAAAGAGTAGGTGAGGTAGAGGGGGGGTAGGCGGATCACAGAGAGAAATGTAAAATAGAGCAAGCGATGTGGAAGAGAGTGAAAATGGGAGGAAGACAGAGAGATAAAAGGGGAACAGTGTGCTGTGTCGAGAGAGAGAGAGAGAGAGAAGAGAGAGAGAGAGAGCAAAATATCGTGTCTCGTCATAATAATCAGACCTACTTGGGGCTGTGCAAATTAATATATATAAAAAAAAGCCTTAATAACCAAAGTAAACGCGCCGTTCTTTTTATTCCTGTATATATATATATATATATTTTTTTTTACTGCAGTCTTATATACAGTTTTTGTGTAGTAAAATTGAAGGTGATGGTATGGGGGATGGATGATTTTTTTTTTTTTTTTTTTTTTTTTTTTTTTTTTTTTAAAGGGGAAATGGAGGTGTAATGGTGGTGGTGGTGATGGTGATGGTGATCTTAAGCTGATTACTTTTTATAATAGCCTCTCTGTTGAGCTGTTACTTTTCTGTGTGTGTGTGTGTGTGTGTGTGTGTGTGTGTGTGTGTGTGTGTGTGTGTGTGTGTGTTACTTGTGGCCCTGCATGCCCCATATCTTCACATGTCACCAGTTTGGCGCAAATACCCACCGTCCATAATTACCGAGTACATGCTAGGGCAGTCTCATTTAGATCTGGTATTTTAATGACATCTCAGTAAGATTAGTGGAAGATTAATTGTCAGTTTTAATTAAATTCAAAATGTTTACTAAAAGGTATATATATGTATGTATGGTGTATGCTTCGTCTCTCTGCCATTCACTCTTTCTCTCCAAGTATCAATCTGTCTGTCTGTCTGTCCACTGGTATCTGTCTATCTGTCTGCCTGTTTTTATGTCTATCTATTAGTCATTTTTTGCAGCGTCCACCTCCCTCTCTTCTGTATGTCCTCTTCCTCTCTCCCTCCTATTTCTCCCCCTCTCTCCCTCCCTCTCGCCTCCCCCTCACTCCATCCTTCCTTCCTCCCCTTTTCCTCTTCCTGTCTCCCTTCTTCCTCCCCCTTTCCTCCCCTCGCCTCTCCCTCCTTCCTACCCTCCTTCTCAGACGAAATACCACAAGGTTCGCAGCCGTCCAAGATTTCACTTCCCCGCACTTAAATATTTTTGCTAATACACGTCTCTCTCTCTCTCTCTCTCTCTCTCTCTCTCTCTCTCTCTCTCTCTCTCTCTCTCTCTCTCAAGATTTTCACCTCGCCACACCTGAATATTTTTGCTAATGCCTCCCTTACCTGACACCTGGCCTCTGGGGACTGCCTGAATCCAGCTCGCTCTCTTTTTTCTCTCTCTCTTTTTTAGTAATATTTTTTTTTATGATTTTGGTTTTAGTTTTAAGGTTGAGTGGTTTGGGATTTTTAGTGGCTCTCCTTTCCATCATCTTCTACGGCATCTTTTACTCATCTCCCTTCTTAATTATTTCACCTTCATGTCCCATTTCACTCATTTTTCTCATCACCCACAGTGTCCTTTCATCTCCTTTCTTCGTTTCGGTTTTCCTCCTGGCTCATTTCTCCTTCGTTTATTTCTTCTTTCCTTCATCTTCCTTGGATCCTCATTTTTCTCTCTTCCACACACTTCTTCCTCATTCTTCTCCCTTTGTTTCATTTACGCATTTTTTTCCTTCATTTGCGTTCTCTCTCTCTCTCTCTCTCTCTCTCTCTCTCTCTCTCTCTCTCTCTCTCTCTCTCAACCGTGCCTTTTTGTCTTCCATTTTTTACAACTTTCTTCCCTTATACTCCCCTTCCCCTCCTTCCTCTCCTCCTCCTCCTCCTCCTCCTCCTCCTGATTTCCACTGTCTATCTGCTTCACCTCCTTCAGTCACGTCCAGATGGGTGCGTGTGTAGGTAGGTAGGTAGGTCGGTAGGTAGGTAAAGAGGTGGGTAGGTAGGTAGATCTAGGTAGAGAGTATGGTAAGTAGGTAGGTTGGAGAGAGAGAGAGAGAGAGAGAGAGAGAGAGAGAGAGAGAAGTATGAAGAGACAGCAGGGAGGAAATGGAGGACAAAGCAGAGTTGGAGAAAAGAAAAAATGCGAAGGATATGGAGAGAGGGGGGGGGAGAGAGAGAGAGAGAGAGAGAAGGTATATCACAATTTAACCCATCACCAGACGCACTTAGCCTGGGGACCTCTGAAGTTAGGAGGAGGAGGAGGAAGAGGAGGAGGAGGAGGAGGAGGAGGAGGAGGAGAGGATTAGAAGAAGGAAAAAGGACCGTAGGAGGAGGGGAGAGAGAGAGAGAGAGATAGAGAGAGAGAGAGAAGTGGTGATAAAGAGAAAATATGAGCGAGAGAGTTATTTGGAAGGAGAAAAGAGAAAGAGAGCCTGATAAATGGGTTGGGGAAGGAGATGAGGAGGAGCAATATATGGACGAGAAGGAAAAGGAAGTAAGGAATGAAGGAGTGGAGAAGGAATGTAATTAAGAGATGAGGAAAGGAAGAGATAGGAACAAATATAAAGACGAGAGAAGGAGGAATGAAGGAGGGAAGGAATGGTGAAGGAGGAAGAGAAGGTGTGGAGGAGAGAAGGAATGGTGTAGGAGGAAGAGAAGGTATGAAGAAGAGAAGGAATGGTGAAGAAGGGAGAGAAGGAATGATGGAGGAGGAAGAGAAGGAATGAAGGAAGAAGAAATGGTGAAGGAGGGAGAGAAGGAATGGTGAAGGAGGGTAATTAAGAGAAGAGGAAAGGAAAAGAGATATAAGGAAGTCCGTATTAGTGAAAATGTGATTAGTAAGGATTTGTCCGGATGAAAGCCGAATTGAAGGAGAGAGAGAGGAAGAGAGGAGATAAAAAGAGGATTGGAATGATAATAGAGAGGAAAGAGAATAAGAGAGAGAGAGAGAGAGAGAGAGAGAGAGAGAGGTTAGTTGGAGGTGGAGGTTGACAAGAGAGAGAGAGAGAGAGGAACTGAATGAGGGAAACAGAAGAAATTTAATGCAATTGGCTGGATGTCTTTGTGTCTCTCTTTCGCTGTCTTTGTCTGTCTGTCTGTCTGTCTGTTGCTCTATGTTTATATCTTTCTGTATCTGACATTGTATATATTTATCTCTCTCATTTATATCAGTGTCTGTCTCTGTCTGTCTGTGTCTGTCTTTCTGCCTCCTTCTGTCCACAAGCTTACTTATCTATATACCTACCCATCTCTCTCTCTCTCTCTCTCTCTCTCTCTCTCTCTCTCTCTCTCTCTCTCTCTCTCTCTCTCTCTCTCCTCTCTCCTTGATATCCCCACACCTGGAAATGTTATGAAGAAATAAATATTCCCTCCCTCCTCTTTTTCCTCCATTCCCGGGTATTCCTCCACCTGAGATATTTCCCCTGTCACATATTCCTTCCTCCATCTCTCCTTTCCTTCCTCCCTCCTTCCCTTCCTTCCTTCCTTCCTTCCTTCCTTGATCTTTCCCTCTCATCTGTTTTTTGTTTTTCTTACAGACTTTCCTTCGTCTGTTTACCCTCCTTCCTCCCATCCCAATCTTCCTTTTCCTCCTCCCAAATCTTCTTCCTTTTTCTTCCTTCTCAGTCCACCTCCTCTTCTTCCTCCCCCTCCTCTGTCTTCCTTCCTCTTCGATCTTTCCCTTCCCACTCCTTGTCCTCCCCAATCTTCCTCCTCAAACAGGTTCTTTCTCCCCAATCATCCTTCCCCCTCCTACTTTCTCATTCCTAATCTTCCTCCTTCCTATTCTTGCATCCCACCTCCCTCCGTCTTAGTATTCCTCGTCCTCAGTCTTCTTCTTCTTCCCCAGTCCTCCTCCTCCTCCTCCGCACTCCTTGCCTTCCTTCCTCCTCACTTCTCCTCCTTGTCAGAGTTCCTCCTCCCTGCTCCTACTCCTTCCGAATCTTCCTCCCCAGTCTTGCTCGTTCCTCCTCCTCCTCCTCCTCCTCCTCCCGTCCCAGCGTAATATTTGTGGAGGGGCGGTATGCAAATTCATCTTTACCGCGGGTGTGGAGGTCCGGCCAGCGCAATATATGGCCCCTTCCTTACTGGCGCGTCACCCACTTGTCCTAGAGAAAGAGAGAGAGAGAGAGAGAGAGAGAGAGAGAGAGGAGGGGGGGTTGTGTAAGGAGAGTTGAAGGTATGTAGACGAGATGAAAAAGGTGTGTGTGTGTGTGTGTGTGTGTGTGTGTGTGTGTGTGTGTGTGCGTGTGCGTGCGTGCGTTTTACCAACCTTCAGACTCACTGCATCACCACCTCTGTCACAAGCCAACACCACGCAGTTTGGGAGGTAAATTTTCTGCAATAATTATACTTGTGTGTGTGTGTGTGTGTGTGTGTGTGTGTGTGTGAGTGTGGAATTGGAAATGTATCTCCACGTCACTTAAAGGGAAATAAGTTTTGGTAAAAGTATGCAAATGCCATCTCAACTTTTGGAATGATGTGTTAGGTCTTAAAATAGATGCCATTGTTGTAATAGTTGTGGCGTCAGAAGCGTGTGTGTGAGTGTGTGTGTGTGTGTGTGTGTGTGTGTGTGTGTGTGTGAGAGAGAGAGAGAGAGAGAGAGAGAGAGAGAGAGAGAGAGAGAGAGAGAGAGAGAGAGAGAGATACATACCAGACTGGCAGACAGACACATACATACATACATACCCATACATACGTATATACATACATACTGCGAGACAGACAGACAGACAGACAGAGGGGCGTGAAGAGGAATGGTGTATACGGGAGGGAACACCAAAGACATGGAGGGAAAGAGCAAAGTGGGGGAGGGGATGAAAAGGGAAGGTATGGAGGGGGTGGAGGCAGGGAGGAGGGGGAGGAGGTAGGGAGGAGTGGAGAGGAGAGGCGCAGTATGCAAATTCGTCTTTACCGCTGGTGTGGAGAGGGAGGGGGAAGGAAAGGGAGGGGGAAGGGAGGGGAGGGGAAGAGGGTAGTGCAATTTATGACAGTATCCTTATTGCAACGTCACCCACTTTTGCCTCTTTTCTCTCCTCTTCCTCGTGCTTCCCCTCCTCTTTCTTCTCTTTTGTCTTCTGCTTTTCTTGGCTGATCTTAGAGTTCCAAGTACTTCCTCTCTCTCTCTCTCTCTCTCTCTCTCTCTCTCTCTCATCTACGGTCCCCCACTCATTCACCCACCCATCCTCACTGACTCACCCGCTTACCCATCCCCACTCACTCACTCCCCTACCCACCCACCTACACACACTCATCCAGTCACATTTATTCATTCACCCCCCACACCCCCACTCTCCGCCTTACCCACCCACTCATTCCCCCCATTCTCACTCATTCGCCTTCCCATCCGACTTCACGTACTCTGTCCACCCCACTCACTCCTCCACTTCACCCCCACTCACCCCCACTTCACCCCACTCACTCCCCCACCCCACTCCACTCACTCCCCCACTCCACCCCCACCCACTCCCCCATTCCATCCCACTCACTCCTACTCCACCCCCACTCACTCTTCCACTCCACCCCCACCCACTCCCCCACTCACTCCCCCACTTCACCCCACTCACTCCCCCACTTCACCCCCACTCACTCCCCCACTCCACCCCACTCACTCCCCCACTCCACCCCACTCACTCCCCCACTCCACCCCACTCACTCCCCCAATCACTCCTACTCCACCCCCACTCTTCCACTCCACCCCCACTCACTCCCCCACTGCACCCCACTCACTCCCCCACTCCACCCCACTCACATCCCCACTCCACCCCACTCACTCCTACTCCACCCCCACTCACTCTTCCACTCCACCCCCACCCACTCCGCCCCTCATCCATGCATCAGGGCTCGTCATCTATCAAAGGTAAACAAAAGAGACATGTAACAAGGAAACTACGCCTGAATTATGTATGTGTCGTGGGGGTGGGGGGAAGGGGAGTGGGAGAGGGGAGGGATAAGGGGGAAGTGGAGGGGGAGGGAGAGGGTGTTGGTGTCGGGTGGGGAGGGGTGTAGGTGGAAGGGTGAGGGTGTTGGTGTGGGGGTGGGAGGGGTGTGAGGTGGAAGGGTAAGGGTGTTGGTGTGGGGGTGGGGAGGGGTGTGAGGGGGATGGATGAGGGTGTTGGTGTGGGGGTGGGGAGGGGTGTGAGGGGGAAGGGTGAGGGTGTTGGTGTGGGGGTGGGGAGGGGTGTGAGGGGGAAGTGTGAGGGTGTTGGGTGTGGGGGGCGGGCAAGGGATGGGATCAGGATAGGGAGTGAGGGGGGAAGGGGAAGGAGGATTGGAGGTGGGGAAAGGAGAGGGATGGGTTTGGGGAGGGAGAGGAGGCGCTAACGGGAAGGGGGAAAGGAGGATTGGAGGGTTGGATAGAAGGGAGATGAGGGGAAAGGGGAGAAGAGGGATTGGAGGGGGAAGGGAGAGGAGAGGACGAGGGAAGGGAAAGGAAGGGAGAGGAAAGAGAGGAGGGTGAAAGAATGATAGAGCTTGATTTCGAAGAAGGAAGTTGAAATGTAGGGAGGGGAAGAGACGGAAGGGGGGGAAGGAAGGTAGAAGAGAGGAAGAAGAGAGGGGGGAGGAGGGGCGAAGGAGGGAAAGAAGAAGAAGGAGAGAGGAGGAGGAGGAGGAGGAGAGGACAGGATTAAATGGAAATGGAAGGGGAGGAATTTGGAGAGAAGTTTGATTTGGAGGAAATTACGGGGAGAGAGAGAGAGAGAGAGGACTGGAGAGAGGGAGAATTAATGGAGAGAATTGGAGAGAGAAATAGGTGTGGGGAGAGAGAGAATGGAGTAAGTGAGGAGGAAAAACAGGAAGGAGGAGTGAACAAAAGGAGAGAGAGTCAGACAGACAGACAGACAGACAAGGGAAAGTGGAAAAATCTTTGAGAGAAAATGGAAACAATGGATTAGAGAAAATGGGGGAAGTTTTGAGGACATTGGAGAGAGAGAGAGAGAGAGAGAGAGAGAGAGAGAGAGAGAGAGAGAGAGGATGCATGTTCATCTCACGCCTCGTCAGTGAGAAAATGAGAGAGAAGAGCAGGTGAGTGACGTTAAAGTGAGCTATTTTGAACTGCCCGGAGAGAGAGAGAGAGAGAGAGAGAGAGAGAGAGAGAGAGAGAGAGAGAGATTAGCAGGGGATTGCGTGAAAGTGAGGGGGCTAATGAGAGTTTGAATCATTATTTGGCTGAGTTAAAGGGAGCGAGTGAATAGGTGAGAGAGAGAGAGAGAGAAACTGCTCCCCTTCCCTCACTGAGAACAGCTCTCTCTCTCTCTCTCTCTCTCTCTCTCTCTCTCTCTCTTCCTTTTTCCTTATATTCTTTCCTTTATTCCCTTTCCCCACATCTTTCCTTCGCCTTTCACTCTCCCTTTGTTTTCCCCTCCCTTTCCTATCCTTCTTACTCCCTTTCTCCCTCTTCCTCTCCCATTGTACCTAACCTTTCCTCCCTCATACCGTTTCTTCTTCCACCCCATCTTTATTCTCCCCATTTTCATTCCCCATTCTGTCTTCTCCCCCTGTCTCAACCTTTCCTACCTCGTCTTCCCATTCTTTTCAGTTTCCTCCCCATTTCCTTCCCTTCTCGCTTCTTTGCTCTCTCCTCTCGTTTTCCTCTTTCCCTCCTCTTCTCTCCCCATCCACCCAGTTCATTCTTTCCTCTCCCTCCCTCCCCATTTCACCTTCCATCTTCCCTCCCTTTCCCTCCCCCACCCTCGTTCCCTCCCCCTCCCCTCCCATATTCCCTACCCTTACCTCAGTTCCCCTTCCATCTTCCCCTCCCCTCCCCTCCTTTCAACCTCATTTCCTCCCAGAACCTCCTCCCCTTGTCCCATTGTCTTCCTCCTCTTATCTCTCTCTCTCTCTCTCTCTCTCTCTCTCTCTCTCACACACACACACACACACACACACACACACACACACACGAACATTGAAACATAAAGGCTTAGCACAAACAGAGTCATTACTGGGGTGAGCTTAGAGGAGGGGAGGGGAGGGGAGGGGAGGGGAGGAGAGGAGAGGAGAGGAGAGGAGGGGGAGGATGAAGGAGGAAGGGTGAGCAGGAGGGTTGACAGTATCTGCAGGGAAAAGTGTACTCTTGACACACACACACACACACACACACACACACACACACACACTAGGAGACAGAGTGTCGTTGAAGAGGCGAAAATATTTTTGTGTGTAGGTTTATGAGAGAGAGAGAGAGAGAGAGAGAGAGAGAGAGAGAGAGAGAGAGGGGGGGGTGAGGGAGAGAGAGCACAAACACTCACTCATCTACCCTTACACATGCCCCTCTTTCTCCCTGTCCTAGTTGACATGCCACTTCTCACCCTCTCGCCCCATCTCCTCCCCCTCCACTTCTCTCTCCTCTCTCTCACACTCTCTTCTCTCCTTGACCCCTCTCACTCACACATCTCCCCTCCTCTCCCTTTCCCCCCACTCATCCCACTCTCCTAAATCTCTCTCCTCTCTTTCATTTATCTCTCTCTCTGTTTATCTCTTATCTCTTTACCTCTTCAGCTTCTTTCCCTTCCCTCTTGAGCTTTTTTTTTCCCTTCAGCTCAACGCTCCACACTGTCTCCCTCTTCCTTTTCCCTCCCTCATCCTCTGTCTTTCTCATTCTCCCTTCTCTTTCTCCTTTCATTCGCTCGCCTCCCCCACCCCGTCCCATCTCTACCAGTCTCCTTCTTTTCTCTCTTTTTCCTTGCATTACACACACACACACACACACACACACACACACACACACACACACACACACACACACACACACACACACACACACACCGGATACTCTTCGCTTCCTTTTAAAGAGGATAAAGTCTTAGGAAGTTTACGAGGAGGG
>NC_137037.1:51349360-51379360 GCF_032717465.1 Coenobita brevimanus
GGAAGGAAGGAAGGAAGGAAGGAAGAAGGGAAAGAAGGAAAGGTGGAAGGTAGGAAGGCTTAAAGAGGAAAGAGAAGGGAAGGGAAGCGAATGAAAAGGTAGGGGAGGAGGATGCAAATATGAGTAAGGAAGTACAGACAGGAGGACAAGGAGGAATGGAGGTGGGCAAGGAAAGAGATACTGGAAGAAAAGAGAGAGGAACAGACGCGATAGAGGATGAGAAGGAATGGAGTTTGAGAAGAAAGGAAGGAAATTAAAGGAAAAGGAAGAGGAAAAACAAAGGAAGGGGGAAGGAGGGAGTAGGAGGAAAGAAGGGAAGGAAAAGAAGAGAGATGGTTGGAGATGGAGGGGAGGGAAGAAGGGAAGGGGTTGAAGAATGATGGAAGAGAGAGAGAAATGAACGAGGAGAGGAAAGATGAGGCGGAAGGTGAGAGAGAGAAAAGGCTCTCTCTCTCTCTCTCTCTCTCTCGCCAGGTTTTGTGGTAAAGGAGAAAGTTGTTTGTTTGTCTGAGGCGAATTTTAAAGCGTGAAGCTGTGATGAGAGAGAGAGAGAGAGAGAGAGAGAGAGAGAGAGAGACGCCATCTGCTACAAAAACTCATTTTCCGGTCGACTTGTCTTCTCGGCCTAAGGGAATGTCTCCCCCCAGTGCTCCCAATCCCTGAGTCCCTCCCCAATCCCAGTGCTCCCAATCCCTGAGTCCCTCCCCAATCCCAGTGCTCCCAATCCCTGAGTCCCTCCCCAATCCCAGTGCTCCCAATCCCTGAGTCCCTCCCCAATCCCAGTGCTCCCAATCCCTGAGTCCCTCCTCAATCCCAGTGCTCCCAATCTCTCAGTCCCTCCCCAATTCGTCCCAATCCCACAGACCCTCCCAGTGCTCCCAATCCCAAAATCCCTCTCCAGTTCCTCAGACCCTTCAAGTGCTCCCAATCCCTCCCAATCCCACGGCTCCCAATCCCCCAGTGCCTCCCAATCCCAATACCAAATCATCTTTCTTCACCTGTTTTTTCTTCTGCCTCCCTCAGCTCCCAATCCTACCCAATCCCCAGTCACCAATTTACCTAACCCTTTTGCTATCTTTCCTAGTGCTCCTAATACTTCTTAACACATTCCATTCAGCCACTTATTTTGCATTTTCTCTCTCTCTAATCTACCCTCACCACCCTCCTCTGGGACCACTTCTCTCTTTATTCCCCTCTCCTTCTCTCTCTGTCAAATCTCCCTCTACTCTCTCATTATCTCTACTGCCTTCCTCTTCTCTCTCTTTTTCCTTTTCATTTCCTCACCGAATTGATTTTTGGCGATTCTCTCTCTCTCTCTCTCATCTCCATTTTAACATCCATTATTCCTTCCCTATTACCCATTACTCTCCATTCACTCACTCCTTCCCACATTTTCCTGCATGCTCTCTTCTTCGTCTTATCATCTCTATTATTCCTTCTTTATCATCCTTTATCATCTCCCATTATTTCTTCTTTACCCTTTATCATCTCCCATTATTTCCTCTTTATTCTTTATCATCTCCCATTATTTCTTCTTTATCCTTTATCATCTCCCATTATTTCCTCTTTATTCTTTATCATCTCCCATTATTTTTCCTTTATCCTTTATCATCTCCCATTCTTCCTTCTTTATCCTTTATCATCTCCCATTATTCCTCCTTTATTACCCATTATTTCCCATTCACCCATTCGCTCCATTCTGGGTGCAGGATTCTAGTAATTTTCTTTTACCGTTTCCAAAGCCAGCAGAGAGGTTATTATCCGTTTTCTTTGTCATCGTTACTCCTTTCCCGTTTTCATTCTCTCTCTCACTCTCTCTCTTTCTCTCTCTCTCTCTCTTCATTTACATCTATCTGTGTACGTGTCTCCCTATCTGACTCTTTTTCTCTCTTTTTCTTTCACGCCTTGACCCCACCTTCACTCAAAAAATAATACCAAATTCTCCTTGCCTCTCCTCTCTCCTTTCGTTAATCCTCAAATCCTCGCCTTTGCCTCCTTCCCTGTCTTCTTTCCTCCCTCTCTCCCCCTTTCCCTTTCCTTACACTGAGTTTTATTTCTTTCCCATACCCATTTTCCCCTTCTTCCCCCTCCTCTTCCTCACCCTCCCTTTCAAGCCCTCACATGAAATCTCTTCTTCTTTTCCTCCTCCTCCTTTCTCTCCTCTTCCTCCTCCTTCTTCTTCCTTAACACATCCTTTTCTCCTCCCTTTCCTTCCCTTCCTCTGTCACTCCCTCCTCCTTTCTCAACGCCCTCATCAACCCCCTTCTTTCTTATGCCCTTCCTCAACCCCCCCCTTCTTTCTTCAACCCCCTCCCCCCATCCGAAAATCACCCCGCCCCCCCACCTCCTTGCCTTTGCTTTTATGCCGGGGTGACTTAAGGTAATAGCGTTCATAGTCGTCTTCTGCATGGGGGCGCCACACACACATCACTGGCACACACACACACACACACACACACACACACACACACACACACACACACACACACACACACACACACACACACACACACACACACACACACACTTAACTACCACAACTACAACAGCTGCCACCATACCAAAATTACAAATACCACACACACACACACACACACACACACACACACACACACACACACACACACACACACACACACACACACAACCCAAACTACCACAACTATAGTCTCACCAATCTAAAACCAAGGTTTGGGTGGAGTCCAGCCGGGGATTTCCCGGCGTACAGCGTTGCCTTGTTTCCTATACTCTGATTGGCTAGTGGCTGACCTGACACCGTTAGAGTTCGTCCGCTCACATCTCGCCCCCTGGCCTGACATGACTTCACCCACTTCTGTGTGTGTGTGTGTGTGTGTGTGTGTGTGTGTGTGTGTGTTTGTGTATGAGTGTGTGTGTAAAGACAGACTAATTTAAGTCATAAATATAATTTAAGTTATAAATATATAACAGAAAGTGAACAGTGGAAGCACGTGACAGAAGCTTAAATCTCCCTCCAATGGGTCAATTCCCAATATGGGCCTGGATGTTGCCGCTCGTGAGTGTTTTAACTTATTTATTTCTATTAAGAAAATAGCGTATGTTCTACTGATTCCTTCAAATTATATTATAAACGTAATTGTTACATTACTTACCCAACTTAGAACTACCGTGAAAGTCGGTAAAAGTAACTACATTTTTTTTCAGCACCACTGTAAAATATGTATGCCACGTTTCTTTATTGATGTACAAGAGCCATATGCATTATACGTTTACCTTCCTTTGATATGCTAGAATACTTACGTTTATATTGTATTAGTATGTGTGTACCTATCTGTGATGCCTAATACATATATAACAGAATCTACTCATCGCTCGTTTAGGAAGTATGGCATGGCTGCAGCCAGCGCCAGACCCCACCCAAACCTGGGTTTAAGATTGGTGAGACTATAAAACCACACGCCAGGAACTCGATACCTACCACTCTTCTCACCCCCCCTCAAACCAAACACAACCACCACAACCACCACAATTACCACAACCACACACCTGAATCACATCACCCACCTCTGCTTCACCCAAATTACCCCCATCATCTTCATTAACCACTACCACAACTGCCACACCTACCAAAACTACCATAACTACCACAATTACAACTACCACAACTGTCACACCTACCATCACTACCACAACTACCACACCTGCCACAATTACCACAACTGCCACACCTACCATAACTACCACAATTACCACAACTGCCGCATTTACCACAACTCCCATGACTACTGTAAAATAAGCACACACAATAAACCTACGGACACAAAACTCTCTCTCTCTCTCTCTCTCTCTCTCTCTCTCTCTCTCTCTCTCACTGGGTCGTACC
Source organism: Coenobita brevimanus (assembly GCF_032717465.1). Lineage (NCBI taxonomy): Eukaryota > Metazoa > Arthropoda > Malacostraca > Decapoda > Coenobitidae > Coenobita > Coenobita brevimanus. The sequence goes on from NC_137037.1 coordinate 51,353,223, forward strand.
GGGAGACTGTTTGATCGTCATTAAGAAAACGTGACTCGCTACCGGTTCGCTGGCTCGTATTTTTGGTTCGGCCCTGGTTCCTCTCTCTCTCTCTCTCTCTCAGTTAATCCATGCACCTATGTATGTGAATATGTAAGTATCTATATCTCTATCTACTTACCTATTTATCTACCTATTAATTTATCTATCCATCTACCTATCTTCAAAGGAACATTATCTTTTTTTTCTGTTTTTTATCTTCCTCATCGCACATCAATTTCCTCAGTTTCCAATCCACTTCCTAACTCACCCACTTTTTCCTAAGTCCCCTGCTATCATTTCCTACGCACTCTTTCACCTTCACTCTTTCCACTTCTTCGTGATTAGCTCCTTCGCCCCGACGACCTATCTTAAATCACTATTCAGATCACAACTCCCTACATTCCCTATTCCCTATCCCCTGAGAGGCAGATGGCGGACTGCAGAAGAACCTGGGATTGCAATGACGTCTACCGCTACTACTCAACTACAATCCTTCAATATTACCTTCAATCCTTAATATCAATAATCTAATCAGCGTTTCCACCTCTTCTGTTTTCCGATTTCCTCTTACCTGTGTGAATAGGAAGGTGTAAGTGAAATGAGGCAAGTGGAATCCGTAGAGTTTCACGCCTTAACATCTAAGTTTTTCAGCTGTATTTCTCATAGGTGTACAGTCCCTCCTCTCTCTCTCTCTCTCTCTCTCTCTCTCTCTCTCTCTCTCTCTCTCTCTCTCTCTCTCTCAGGAATCCAGCACACCCGTGACGCATCGCGGGTATTACACGTAAAATATTTGCCGATGAAACACATAACTGACACTTGTCCATCACACACACACACACACACACACACACACACGAGAAAGAGAGAGAAAGAGAGAGAGAGAGAGACCTGCCGCACCTGATACATATATGCACTTTGTTACCTAAATTAATACCCTTGCCACTCAACACCCGCAGGATACACCAGGAATACACCAGTACACCCGGTTTTTCACCCATACCGGGATGATGTATATTACCGGGATGGTTTATACGGTAGCGGGTTTTTTAATATCAATATGGTTCCCAAAATTAATGTTCTGTCACTCAACCCTCATTTCCACGGTCTCTCTCTCTCTCTCTCTCTCTCTCTCTCTCTCTCTCTCTCTCTCTCTCTCTCTCTCTCTCTCTCACCGTACATGGCGCTAATAGAGGACTAGCATTACAGAAATTGCTTTAGTTTGTCATGGCACTACATATATTATTTATTAACTGATATATATCGTTATCTGTCCATTAATCTACTTAGTGTGGGAGGGAGGGCGTGAGGGAGTGAATGAATCGATGAATGAATGACTGAGTGAATAAATAAATCAATGAGTGAAGGTTGAATGAATGAATGAGTGAGCCAGTGAATAAATGAATGAATGACTGAATGTATGAGTGAGTGAATGAAAGAATGGATGAATGAGTGAATGATATTTTCTGTTCAATATCGTACAAGGATCTTTTTTTTGTTCATCTGGCAGTACGTGGTTCAATGTTCAACTCAATACTGATGTTTTATGTTCAAGGACACACACACACACACACACACACACACACACACACACACACACACACACATATATATATATATATATATATATATATATATATATATATACAGTACACCACAGTCACCTCTCTCACACACACGTAATTAAATGCCAGAAGTGTGTGTGTGTGTGTGTGTGTGTGTGTGTGTGTGTGTGAGAGAGAGAGAGAGAGAGAGAGAGAGAGAGAGAGAGAGAGAGAGACCAATTACAACATTCCTCTCCCTGACCACATCACCCCTGCCTTTCCTTTGCAAGTGTGGGGGTGGGGGTGGGGATGGGGGTGGGCAGAGGGTGGGGGGTGTGGGCAGTGGATAGAAAGTGGGTGTATGGGGTGCGGAAACAGGGTAGGGATGTGCAAAAAGGGAGTGGGTGTGGGCGTGGGTGGGAGTGGAGGTGTGGGTGGGGTTGGGTGTGTGGGTAAGGGATAAGTGAATAGGACATGTAGGCAGCGGGAGGCCTGGAGGTGTGTGTGTGTGTGTGTGTGTGTGTGTGTGTGTGTGTGTGTGCGCGCGCGCAAAGGTCTCCTGCATGCATGTGTATAAATTTTACAGGTGCATGAGTAGTGTGTGTGCAAATTCATGAGTGTGTGTGTGTGTGTGTGTGTGTGTGTGAGTATTTCAAGCATGTACGCGTTTGTGTGCGCGTAAATAATTCCCAGCGTGAGTGAGACAGCATGTACGTCTGTGTTCTTTTATGTACACCCCGGGAGTGAGTATGTGCACACGTGAGAAGCCAGAAAGGTACACATGAGGGAGGTGAGTTTATCAGGAGGGGCGACACTCCCACCACATATAAACAACGAATAAAGGTGAGTAATTCAGAGGGGCGGCGGTACTATGCATGAAGGATGGATGAAAGAAAGAATGAAGGAAGGAATGAAATGAAGGAAAAAATACAGAAGGTAGAAAGGAATGAAAAGGGATGACGGAAGGAAGAAAAAAATGAATGCAAGAATGAGTGACTGAATGAACGACAAAAAGAAGTAAAGAGGGTTGGAAAGAGGGAGGGGATGAATGAATGGAAGGAAAAAAGAGAAAAAAAAAAGGAAAAGAAAGAAGAAAAAAAGAGAAAGAGAAAGTAAGATGCTGAGAAAATACAATGATGTACAAATAATTAAATACATAAAGCAATGGATTAATGAAAACATAATTTACGAGGCCGTTTTAATCCCCTACGGTCTTTTCTGAGCTGATTAAGTTCATCTTGGGATACCAAACATTAAAAAGAGGCATCCAAGTCGGGAACTAAAGGTAACATAATATTCGCTCTCTCTCTCTCTCTCTCTCTCTCTCTCTCTACCCCTACAGGTGATACTCTTAGAAATAATGCGTCAGGAAGGAAGGTGACGGGCATATCCTAAGTGCGAAGCAGACGCAGTGGATTAGTTATCGAAAATATAGCCCCTTCTACACACCTGTTTGATTATAAAGTTATCAAGGTGACACAGACTTCCGGGGACAATATTTTAATAAATACATAAAAATAAATAATGCCAAACTATCCCTGCGAGGCGCCTTCACTTTGGGGGTCAGGTTTCGATTACCAAGTTGTCAAAAGCATTAAAATGGGGAAGAGGTGGGCGGGGAGGGGCAGGGGGAGGGGAAGGGGTGAGGATACAGAGGCAAAGGGAAGGGGGAAGGACGAGAGAGGGGTGAAAATGAGATGATGGGGAGAGGTAAGAGACAAAGAGGAAGGGGGAGACAATGGCAAAATGACGGAAGGGGAGTGGGGAGAGGTTAATGGGGAGTGGGGAGAGGTTAATGGGGAGAAGGAAGGTGGGGAAGGGGAAGGGAGACAGAAGGTGAGGTAATGAGGAATGACAGGAGAATGGTGAGAGGGGAAGGCATAAGGACCAGTGAAGGGGGAAAAGGGGAGAGAGGGAGAGGGGGAAGGGGTGGAGTGTAGGGAAGGTTGGATGGGGGTGGAAGCTGGAGGGGACGAGCAGGGGTGAGAGGGGAGGTATGAGTACCAGGGGTGAAATTGCGAGGGATGAGGAGGGGGTGGCGTGCTGGGGAGAGGCGTAGGGTCGGCTGACAAGACCGAATGACAATCTGTACCCTTTTCTCGTGCTGGGGACAAGAGAGGGGGAGGAAGAGAGGTGGGTGAGGAGAAGGGAGGGGAGTTAGAGAAGGAGAAGCGAGGGGGTGGTAGAGTGGGGGAACAAGAGAAAGGGAGGGAATTTGGAAGGACGGAAGAGGGAGGGAAGGGGCTGGAAAAGAGAGGAAGAAGAGAGCATGAGGAGAGATGGATTGACAAAAGACGAGCGAGAAGACAGGTGATAAAGATATAAAGGGGAGGGAAAGGGGTTATGGGCAGGCGGTAGAGGGGAACGGATGAGAAGGGGAGGGGAGAGGGGAAAAGGGGAAAAGAGGAAAGTGGAAAGGAGGAGAGGAGAGCAAGAAAGGAAGGAGGAAGGAAAGGGAAAAGGGGAGTGGGAGACGAGAAAGGGAAAGAAGGACAAGAAGAAGAGGAGTAGTTTTGACAGATGGGAAAGTGAAAGGTGGTAAAGGAGGGGAAAGGGAAGGGGGAGGAGGGGGTGGGGGAGGGGAAGGGGGCAAAGGAGAGGGGATGGTGGGGTTAGGAGGTGGGGAGAGGGGGGGGGAAACAATCCATGATGATATATGGGATAGTGGGAGGGAGAGCAGGAGGAGGGGGAGGGGGAGAATGAGAGGGGGGACTGAGGATAAATGTGAGTGTGGAGGAGGAGGAGGAGGAGGAGGAGGAGGAGGAGGGATGTAATCTTCCTCCCCACACTCTCAATTACCCACACACTATTTATTCTTTTCTTCTATACCCTCCTCTTTTCCCATTCCCCTCAACCTCCTTTTCCCTCACCTTTATCATTCTTTCCTCATCCTTTCCCTCCCCTTCCCCCTTTCTCTCAACATTATCCCCTTCCCTCCTCCTCCCTCCCTCCCAGACTTTCCCTACCCCTCCCCTAACCCCACCTTTATCATTCTTTCCTCAGTCCTTCCCTCTCCTCCCCCACCCCCTATCTCTCACCACTATCTTCTCCTGTCCTCCCTCCCCGACACAACCCACCTACTCCTCCCTCGCCCTCCCCCTTTCCTCCTCCTCCCCTCTCCCCTTCCCCCCGATCCGTGGGTGAAATATTGAGGGTACACGCGGGGCTCTCCAAAATATTGACGCATCCGTAATATGAAACTCGGCGGGCGGTCCACACTCCCAGGACCTTACACCCCGTCTGGCCTCCCCCTTTCTCTCTCCCCCACTCACTCACCCCCCCTATGCTCCCCCACACTCACTTGCTCCTCCTTTATCCCCCCTACCATCCCCATTCTTCCTTCATTTCTACCTTAGTACCCCCTCTCACCCCCACACTCATTCGTCCCTCCCCTCTTTGTCCTATTCTCCCTCCCTCACCCTTTCTCTTCCCCCTCCCCCCTCATCTTCCTCCCCCTCATCTCCTTACTTTCCCCATATCCATCCCCTCCCTCGCTCTCCACCCCCAAACTTCATCACCCTCCCCCCTTCTCTCAACCCATTCTCCCTCTCATCATCCGTTCCTTTTCTCCCCCCTCTTCGTTCCTCCCCCTCTCTCACTGGTCATTCCTTCTACTCCGTCTCTCACTCTCGTCTCACTCACTCGCTCTTCTTTATTACTACGCCTCCCCTCTCTCTCTCTCTCTCTCTCTCTCTCTCTCTAATTTCCCTCCTCTTCCTTTTGTCCACCACAGTCATCTTCCTCACGTTTTTTCTCCCCAGCGTCCCGTTTTCTTTCTCGCCTTATTCCCCCGGCACACGTCCCCCATTTTCATTTTGTCTCTAAGTACCGCCAAATATTTTCTCATATTTCTAAATCTCCCTTCGCTCACATTCCCCTCATTTCTACTTCACTTCCACCTTAGCACTGGCTCCTGCGACTCACTCTCTTATACTACCTACCTATCCATCTACAGCCACACGCCACAGTCCCTCCCGTAAGGTGTGGATGTTTGCCTTTTAGTTGTTTTATGGGGAGAGGCACGAACCCTTCACTAACCCACTTGTTGATACGTAGGGAACACGTATGGGTTGGTTACATGGTTACCACCCGGCGCCGTAAATGGTTTCCTGGCTTATAGGAAATCATTTGGCTAGTCACTCAATGTAAAGCCACCAGAAAATGAAAGAAGAAGAATTAAAAGTGACAGGAACAGTGGGAGAAATAGGAAGAAAGCAGGGCAGACAGAAAAAGAAAGATAGAGGTGAAGGAAGAAGTAGGCAGCCCTACATCAAGTGAGTGGATGATGGTCGCCACCACCTACCACTTCTGATACACAATAAAAATAATCTGGTGTCCTATGAAATGATTTCCTAGTCTTCCCTACCATTAGAAGGGGCTTTATGAAGGTATTAACACTCTCAGGCTCCTAGGACTCACTCTCGGCTGCCTAAAATCCAGTTACTTGGTAGAAAATACTTGGAAAAGGAACAAATCAGCAGACAATGGGAAGGAAGAACGTGATGATGATGATGATGATGATGATGAGGAGGAGGAGGAGGAGGAGAAGAGAGGAGAGGAGAGGAGGAGGAATGGGGCAATCAGGGAGAATAGGAACTAATGGGAATAGATTGAGGAAAACAAATGGAGGTAATGAATGAGGGTGGAGGGGAAGAAGGAAACTGGTGGAGGAGGAGGAGGAAAGGGAGGGGAAGGGGAGGGGGAGAAGGAGGTGAAGGAGGGGGAGTGAGCAATATGGGGGTAAGAGGGAGCTTGGAGAGTGGAAGGAGGATCTGGAGGAGAGAAAGTTTTGGAGGAGGCTGAGAGAGAGAGAGAGAGAGAGAGAGAGAGAGAGAGAGAGAGAGAGAGAGAGAAATTCCCCTTCTAACTCCATCCCAGTGAAAGTGATTTAGGGTGGTCACAACTGAAAAGAGAGAAAAGAAAGAGACAGATAGAAAAGAGAAAAAGAGAGACTAAAGGGAAAAAGAGAGAGAGAAAAGAGAGAAAGTCCCCTCTCTTCTGCCTCTCTCGCCGTGAACGTGATTGAGATGATCACAATTAAAGAGTATCTCGCAGACTAATCCATTCTGTATAAGGCCTTCTCGTTAGCTTGACTTCCTTACTCGTTAAATCTACATAATTGGCGAGATGAGGGGAGAGGGATGAGGGGAGGGGAAGGGGAGGGGAGAGGAATGAGGGGAGGGGGAGGGATTAGGGGAGGGGAGATCAATGAGGGGAGGGGAAGAGGAGAGGGATTAGGGGATGGGTGAGGAATGAGGGGAGGGATTAGGGGAGGGGAGAGGAATGAGGGAAGAGGGGAGGGATTAGGGGAGGGGAGAGGAATGAGGGGAGGGGAAGAGGGGAGGGATTAGGAGAGGCGAAAGGAATGATGGAAGACTGAAGAGGGGAGGGGACGAGAGGAGAGACGTGGTGGGGAGGGATGAGGGGAGAGGAAGAGGGGAAAGAAGTCCAGAGTGGAAGGTAGGGATACGAGAGAAGGTTAGGGAGGGAGAGGGGAGAGCAGGGGGTAGAGAGATATGGAATAGGAGGGAAGAGTAGGAAGGAGGTAGAGGGGAGATGAAGGGGAGAGGAAAGGAAAGGGGACAGGAGAAAAAGGAAGTGAGAAGGCAGGATGGGGAAGGGGTGGGGAGGGGAAGGTAGGGGATAGGAGAGAAATGTACGAACGAAGGGGAGGGAAGGAAGGATGAGAAGGGGAAGAGAAGGCAGGGAAATGAAGGGAAGTAAAGAAGGTAACTGAGAGGAGTACAAATTAAAGGAATTCAAAAATGAAAGAAATTGTCTATGGAAATTTTGGTCCTTTCGAGGCATTAAACGAAATCATATCTGGGCAGCATTTTCTATGAGTCTAAGACAAGGATAGCAAAGCAGGAAGGGAACAGGTAGGGTTGGGAAAGGTATATTTAAGAGAGGTATGAGAGGGAAAGGAAAAGAAATGCGTGAAAATGAATTGGAGATGAGAAAATATAACTAATGGGGAAATATAGGAAGTAGGAAGGAAGGATTTACGTGAGAGCAAAAAGGAATTATGGAAGAAACCTCGAGGATGATGAACAGTGGAAGACAGGATTAAGAAAGAGGTATATGAGTGAGGGGAGATGGAAGAAATGTGTGTGTGTGTGTGTGTGTGTGTGTGTGTGTGTGTAGATATAATTATAACCACACGGAGGGCTTGTGTTTCGTTTCCCCTCAGTTGGACGCACATGGCTCCTCTTACTCTTTTCCTCTTGTTTTCCTCTTTTCCTCTCCTTTTCTCTTTTCCCTTGCTCTTTTCTCTGGTCTCTTCTCTTTTCCTCCTCCATTCCCTTATCTCCTCCCTCCAAATTCTACCTTGTTTCTTCTCTTCTCTTCTCTCTCTCTCTCTCTCTCTCTCTCTCTCTCTCCATTCTTCACGTTCCTTCCTTCCTCTCTCCCCTGCATCTTTCACTTTCCCCCAGATCCATCAAAATCCCATACTTTCCTCTCTCCATTCCAATCCTATACTAATGGCATTCTCTCTCTCTCTCCCTCCCTCTCTCTCTCTCTCTCTCTCTCTCTCTCTCTCTCTCTCTCTCTCTCTCTCCACATCTCCCCCTTCTTCTCACCCTCCTTTGATTTCATTCTTTTCCCTCTTCCTTCCCCATCACTCTCTCTCCCCTCTCCCTTTTCCTCCACTTTCTCATTTCTCTCCTTCTCCTTTCTCTCTCTTCCTCCCCACTTCTTTCCTTCCCCCTCCTACTTTACTTCCTCCTATTTCCCTCTCTCTCCCCCCTCTCCCCCTACCACTCCGCTTCCTTTCCTTTCCCCTCCTCTCTCTTCTCCACTTCCTCCCCTATTCCTTCTTCCCACTCCCCTCTCCCCTCCTCAACCCCTCCCCCAAACCCTCTCTCCCCTCAACCCCTTCCCCTCCATTACCCAGAACACTTCCGCCTTCACTGCATCCCACGGCTATTCTGCTTTAACCCCTTCAGTGCGAGTACCTCAATCTCTAACATCAGCCAGACGATTTTACTGTGTGTGTGTGTGTGTGTGTGTGTGTGTGTGTGTGTGTGTGTGTGTGTGTGTGTGTGCGCGTGTGTGTGTGTGTGTGTGTGTGTGTGTTGTGTAAAACTAAAATAAGGCGTAAATGAACATCGTGATACTCACACAAACACACACACACACACACACACACACACACACACACACACACATGAGAGAGAGAGAGAGAGAGAGAGAGAGAGAGAGAGAGAGAGAGAGAGAGAGTTTCGATAATAAAGAGGCAATAAAAGCGAGGGTTAGGAACGAAAATGAAAGAGCAGAAGACTAATAAAAAGAAAATAACAAGGAATCGGGAAATTACACTCGGGAGGAGAGAGAGAGAGAGAGAGAGAGAGAGAGAGAGAGAGAGAGAGAGAGACTGAAAAAGGGAGGCTGAGGAGATTTGGGAGAGGGGAGATGGGGGAGTGGGAAGGAGAGAGATAAGACGGAGAGATGTGGATGAGAGGGAGAGGGAAGGGAAGAGAGAACGGAGAGAGGGGTGGCGGAGGGAAGAAAGAGAGGAAGAGGGGAGGAGGGAGGACAAGGAAATAGGGGAGGGGGAAAAAGACTGAAGGGAAGAAGGAAAGATAGTGGTGATGTAAGGAAGGGGAGGGGAGGGAAGGGGAGGGGGGAGGGGAGGATCTGGGAGGAGAGAGAGAGAGAGAGAGAGAGAGATGGGAAGAACGAGGAAGTACGGAATGAAAGAGAAGACTAAGGGGAGAGAAGGGAGGGGGAGAGGAGAGGGAGAGTGAGGGGAGGTGAGAGGCGATACAAGAGGGGAGGGGAAGAAATAAGTGGAAAGGGGAGAGGAGGAGAGGTGAGGGGTATGGAGGACAGGTGGGGAGATGAGGCAGAGGGAAAGGATGGGGGAGAGAGGAGGAGAGGAGTAAGGAGGAGGGTGTAGAGTGGAGGAGGACGGAGAGGAAGAGGAGGAGGAAGGTGGAGGAAAGACATGAGGGGCCAAGAGGGGGGAGGTAAAGGTGGAGAGGGGAAGGAGGGAGAGAGACGACACAGAACGATTACAGAAGAGGAGGAAGGAAGGGGCAGGGAAGGGAGGCAGCGGTGAGGGGAAAGGGAGGGATAGGGAGGGAATATAAAGGGAAGATAAAGAGGGAGGCCATGGGGGGAAGAAAAAGTGGGGAGCATACTGGAGGGGGTGGGGAGCTGGTTTTGGGTAATGATAGGAGGGAGGGAGGGGGAAGAGAGGGGAAGGAGGGAGGGAAAGAGGGGAGGCGTGGTAGAGGCACTTGGTTTGCAGGGAGAAAAGAGAAAGGTGAAACAGGGAGGAAAGAGAACGGTGAAACAAGAAGGGAGAGAGGGTGAAGCTGGAGAGGGAGAGAGGGGGCAGGCAGGGAGAAGGAGGAGGGGGGGGATAAGAGATCAAGAGAGACAGCAGAGTGTGGGAAGACAGGGAGACTGAAAAGAGAAAGAGAAGGGGCTTGAAGGTAGGTGCATGGGGGAGGGAAAGGCGAGAGAGGCAGAGAGATGAGAGAGGGGGGGGGCAGATGGGAGGCAGGGGGTGAGGGGGGTAAAGGAGGTAAGCCAGATGGTGAGGAGGGGGGGGGGTGAGGCACTGGGGTAAAGGAAGTAAGGCAGGAGGTAAGGCAGGGGGGGTGAGGCACTGGGGTAAGGCACTAGGGTGAGGATGGGGTATGGCATGAGAGAAGTGTTTGAAACTGGCGGTCCTCCGTTTGTCTAGTACTACTAAAACAGTACAAGACCCAGCCCGAAGTACCGACAAACTTAGTACTTCCTGTAGAAAAACAAGCTACGTGTGACAAACAATACAAATTTACCGGCACCCTTTGTACTTCCTGTAGAAAAAAACACCAAGTACATGCGATATATAACGAAAATCTGTGCATGTACTCGTTCTTTCAATATATATAAACACTATTTTGTAATGTAAATGTTTTGTAATACCTGGACTGTTGATGTTTATGTCCAGTACCAGTTCAGACAAGGCGTAAATAATCATACCATTTGGCATCCCAGAGAACCACTTATATTCTAAATCTGATAGTTTGGTGGACGGCTTGACTAATTCTACTGCCTTCTAACCCTTCACGCCGTATAGAAAAACTGGCGTGGACATTTTACAGGAAAGTGTGAAAGGAGAATAGAGACTATCATAGTGTAACCTGAAAAGGAAAAATTATGAATTAGTATTGGTTATAAGATTTTCTTTATTCTATATCCACCCCTTATTAGTCATATGCTTATCTAGCCTATGCTTGAAACTCTCAATGGAAGAGGCAGCAACTACTTTACTAGGTAGCTTATTCCATTCGTCTACTACTCTATTACCAAACCAATTTCTACCTATTTCCTTACTGAAACGGAATTTTTCTAGTTTGAAACCATTACTTAGAGAACACTTAGAAAGATTTAATCTTATAAACGAAAGTCAGCACGGATTCAGGCAAGGACGATCCTGCCTCACAAACTTGTAGTCATTCTACTCGGAGGTCTATGAGGCAGTAGATAGCGATAAAGCTTACGATGTTATTTATCTGGACTTTAGTAAAGCTTTTGATAGGGTCCCACACGAAAGGTTAGAAAGGTTCGAGCACACGGTATAGACGGCGATATCTTAAAATGGATAGAATCCTGGCTGAAAGGACGAAAGCAGAGAGTATTAATAAATGGAACTAAGTCGGACTGGGGATTAGTAACTAGCGGTGTACCACAGGGTTCAGTACTCGGTCCCTTATTATATATATAAATGATCTAGACTTAGGAGTCAATAGCAGCATCAGCAAATTTGCCGACGATACAAAAATAGGGCGTATCATTAACTCGACTGACGATTGCCATTACTTACAAAAAGACCTCGATACATTGTCCAAATGGTCTAAAACTTGGCAAATGGAATTTAACGTTGAAAAATGTAAAGTACTTAACGTAGGCAAGACCATTGGAGATACTAAATACAGCTTAGATAACAAAGAAATTAGCAAATCGGAATGCGAGAGAGATCTAGGAGTTATGATTAGTAACGACCTTAAACCAAGGCAACAGTGTATTAATGCGAGAAATAAAGCAAATAGGGTCCTAGGATTTATTTCGAGAAGCGTGAGCAATAGATCATCTAAAGTAATACTAAAACTTTATCTAGCATTAGTAAGGCCACATTTAGACTACGCAGTACAATTTTGGTGTCCTTACTATAGAATGGATATTAATTCGTTAGAAAATGTACAGAGAAGAATGACTAAAATCATACATGACGTCCGGAACCTGTCATATGAAGACAGACTGAAAAGACTAAGTCTGCATTCGCTAGAGAGGCGTAGAGTAAGGGGAGACTTAATTGAGGTGTTTAAGTGGATGAATGGTATAAATAAGGGAGATATTAGCAAGGTACTTAAAGTGAGCATACAGGATAGAACTAGAAATAATGGTTTCAAACTAGAAAAATTCCGTTTCAGTAAGGAAATCGGTAGAAATTGGTTTGGTAATAGAGTAGTAGACGAATGGAATAAGCTACCTAGTAAAGTAGTTGCTGCCTCTTCCATTGAGAGTTTCAAGCATAGGCTAGATAAGCATATGACAAATAAGGGGTGGATATAGAATAAAGAAAATCTTATAACCAATACTAATTCAAAAAAATTTTCTTTTCAGGTTACACTATGATAGTCTCTATTCTCCTTTCACACTTTCCTGTAAAATGTCCACGCCAGTTTTTCTATACGGCGTGGTGTTCTTTCTGACTTTTTCCTGCCGGCTTCGGCTGGAGGGTTTGGAGGGCGGGGAGAGCCTTCTTCTTTGCTATCCTTATCTCATTCTAGTAGTTTAGTTACTCTTCTAGGAGCTGCCTAGCATGGGCCAACCGGCCTACTGCAGTTATCCTCTCTTCTTATGTTCTTATGTGAATGCTAAATGGTTCACGGTACTTGTCTCTCTCTCTCTCTCTCTCTCTGATGGTTTAGGCCTGTCACCCATTTTTCTTTACATCTCAGGTACACAAAAGGAAAATAGAGTCTGTGTAACATTCCTTTCATTTCTGGGTACTGACCGGGTGGGGGAGGGATTAGGGAGGTGGGGGAGGGATTAGGAGGGTGGGGGGAGGGAAGGAGAGGAGGAGGAAGTGGAGGGAAGGAGAGGAAGTGGAGGGAAGGAGGGGTAGTGGAGGGAAGGAGGCAAAATGGAGGGATGGTGAAATGCATAGGGTGTGAGAGAGAAGGGTAGGTGAGAAAGGGAGGTTTGGGAGGAAGTGAAAGGAAGAAAAAGAAAGAAATGGAGAATGGAATAATGAGAGAGAGAGAGAGAGAGAGAGAGAGAGAGAGAGAGAGAGAGAGAGAGAGAGAGAGATTATGGAGACGAATGAGAACAGCAAACCAAATTACCGAAGGAAGAAAGGATGGATGAAAGAGGGAGACGAAAAGAAAAGAAAAGAATGAAGAGAAAGGAAGGAAGGAGAAAGTGAAGGAGAGAGAGAGGCCAAGGAGGAGGAGGAGAGAGATTAAGACAACAAGAGGGATTAAGGGAGGGAGAGGGAGGTATGGAGGAGGGAAAGGGGGAGGGAAGAGAGGAGGGAAAAAAATTAAGAAATAGCCAGAGTATAAACGAAGAAGGAAGAAGTGAGAAACAATGAAGAAAGGTAGATTAATAGACAAATAGTTATACACAGATAGATAGATAGATAGATATATGGACTGACTGAGAGAGAGAGAGAGAGAGAGAGAGAGAGAGAGAGAGAGAGAGACGAAAGAACAATCCATCTTATACCAAAAAATCCAAATTGCATCTCTCTCTCTCTCTCTCTCTCTCTCTCTCTCAATACCGCAAAGGAGGAGGTTGAACTGTTTGCTCGACATGTGAGTTTTATTGCGGGTTGAAGGATATTGACGAGTTTGTGTGTGTGTGTGTGTGTGTGTGTGTGTGTGTGTGTGTGTGTGTGGCTGATCTGATGGATGGTGAAGAGATGGAAGGCTGGATGGTTATGTAAGGACTGATGCATTAGAGAAACCGCAGATGCAGACAGAGATCGAGTTGGTTTATGTCTGTATGTTTATGTATGTATGTATGGATAGATGGAATAGAAAAATATTTACTAGTCAATTTTCCACCTGATTTTTACCTGTGTGTACGTATGGATGTCTGCACGTATTTATATGCATGTCTGTGTGTACATAAGAACATAAGAAGAGAGGATAACTGCAGTAGGCCGGTTGGCCCATGCTAGGCAGCTCCTAGAATAGTAACTGAACTACTAGAATGAGACAAGGATAACAAAGAAGAAGGCTCTCCCCCGCCCTCCAAAACCTCCAGCCGAAGCCGGCAGGAAAAAGTCAGAAAGAACACCACGCCGTATAGAAAAACTGGCGTGGACATTTTACAGGAAAGTGTGAAAGGAGAATAGAGACTATCATAGTGTAACCTGAAAAGGAAAAATTATGAACTAGTATTGGTTGTAAGATTTTCATTTTCCTATATCCACCCCTTATTAGTCATATGCTTATCTAGCCTATGCTTGAAACTCTCAATGGAAGAGGCAGCAACCTCTCCACGCCAGTTTTTCTATACGGCGTGGTGTTCTTTCTGACTTTTTCCTGCCGGCTTCGGCTGGAGGGTTTGGAGGGCGGGGGAGAGCCTTCTTCTTTGCTATCCTTATCTCATTCTAGTAGTTCAGTTACTCTTCTAGGAGCTGCCTAGCATGGGCCAACCGGCCTACTGCAGTTATCCTCTCTTCTTATGTTCTTATGTTCTCCACTAGGTAGCCTACTCCACTCGTCCACCACTCCATTAGCAAAGCAACCTCTGCCTATTTCCCCACCGAAACGGAACCTTTCTAGCTTGAAACCACCATTTCCAGTTCCATCCTGTATGCTCACCTCAAGCACCCTGCCGAGACCTCCCCTATTTACACCCTTCATCCACTCAAACACCTCAATCAAGTCCCCCCCCCCACTCCACGCCTCTCCAGCGAATGCAGACCCAGTCTCCTCAGTCCGCCCCCACATGACAGGTTCCGGACGTCATGCATCATTCCTGTCACTCCTCTCTGCACATTTTCCAACGAATCAACATCCACTCCACAGCAAGGACACCAAAACTGCACTGCGCAGTCCAAATGTTGCCCTACTAATGCTAGTTAAGAACAGGGTAGAGACTGGTTTTGCAATAGAGTAGTAGATGAATGGAATAAGCAACCTAGTAAAGTAGTTGCTGCCTCTTCCTTTGAGAGTTTCAAGCATAGGCTAGATGAGCATATGACAAATAAGGGGTGGGTATAGAAAAAAAATCTCATAACCAGTACTAATTTATTCTTTTCCCTTCTCAGGTTACACTATAATAGTCTCTATTCTCCTTTCACACTTTCCTATAAACAGTCCACGCCAGTTTTTCTATACTGCGTGGTGTTCTTTCTGACTTTTTCCTGCCGGCTTCGGCTGGAGGGTCTTGGAGGGCGGGGGAGAGCCTTCTTCTTTGCTATCCTTATCTCATTCTAGTAGTTCAGTTACTCTTCTAGAAGCTGCCTAGCATGGGCCAACCGGCCTACTGCAGTTGTCCTCTCTTATGTTAATCTCCGACACAACTTCCTACCAACAACTCTGAGAGAGAGAGAGAGAGAGAGAGAGAGAGAGAGAGAGAGAGAGATTCTGCACATTTATAGCCTCGTTTTTTGGAGAGGAAGACGAGAAAGAAAACTCTCTCTCTCTCTCTCTCTCTCTCTCATTATTTCTGTTTTGTCATTCTATCTTTTAGCATTGTTTTTGCCTCCTCTCTCTCTCTCTCTCTCTCTCTCTCTCTCTCTCTCTCTCTCTCTCTCTCTCTCTCTCTCTCTCTCTCTCTCCTTCATATCATACATCTCCACATGTCTCCACTTTGGCACTAAGACCCACCGTCCATACTGAATACACAAAGGAGTACAAAGGAAAGCAAACAGCAACAGACCTTATCGTCCTTTCGAGGCTGTTTGTTACAGAATAGACTATGACTACGAGATCTAACTCTACATGCTGAAGGGTAAAGATAGTAAAGCAAGAAGGTTCACCCCGCCTCCAAACCCTCCAGTTCAAACTGGCAGGAAAAAGTGAGAAAAACCACCAAGTAGCATGGAATAACTGATATGGAAATTTCATAGGAAAGACTGAAAAGGAAAAGTTACATCTATAATACTGTATCAATTTCATCTATAAGGTACCACGCTAGGGCTGTCTCATACAGGACCGGTGTATTGGTATTAGCGGGGGTATTTTACTGTTAGGAAGCTTCCTAACACCTCTTCCAGACCGATTTATTTCTGCTTCTGCTCCGTTACTATATTCTACTCATGCAATCGATGACGATATGAAGACATAGGAAGCCAACCAGGGGATAGTAATGAGTCGTTTGGAGAATAAATCGGTAAGGAGGAGGGAAAAACACTGTTGGGAGGAGACTGGTATGTAGGGAGAGTACGGTTTCTATAGGGTCACACACACACACACACACACACACACACACACACACACACACACACACACACACACACACACACACACACAACCCCTACCCCGTCGCTCCGGAGGGCGTACATGCATGCATTCAGACATATTTATACATACAGTATATACATGCATCATATATATATATATATATATATATATATATATATATATATATATATATATATATATACAGTACATAGAGAGAGAGAGAGAGAGAGAGAGAGAGAGAGAGAGAGAGAATAAACTGGCTTAAACCAACACCAACAGGAGCATCGCTCATTGTGAAAACATTGTTCACCTGTGTCAAGATTTTTTTTTTTGATCGATTGAACGCAGGTCTGCTAAGTTTACATTTTAGAATAAAGCATTAGAATGGCCATACAATATACATCTCAAGCCAAAAGCAATGCATTCCGTCGGACAAGCAGACAAAGCAGCTGGAAGGTGAGGTGAAGAGTCAAGATGCAAAATACAGAGGAAACAAAGGCAAACATTCTCTGAGGCTCACACCGCGCTCACGTCCCTGGGGATTGTCATGGAGGGCTGAAGGGAATCGCAGGTCACAAGATCCACCTGTCCATACTTGCCACTCCTTAACCCTTTCTTCCCTAGGTTGCTCTCTCTCTCTCTCTCCACAACAAAATGTAAGCAAAAAAGTATATATATATATATATATATATATATATATATATATATATATATATATATATATATATACACGTGGAGGGATTGCATATACCGGTAATGACTTTATTGACGTGGAACAAAGTGTACAAGTCCTGGAGTATGATAGTGAGAGGGGCGCGCACACACACACACACACACACACACACACACACACACACACACACACACACACACACACACCAGAATATATTGTCCCTTGAGAATTAGCCTCCCTCCTCAGGTCACACACACACTCTTGGCTGCCTTTCATTTTAACTTCCTTCTTCCTTATGTATTATGAAACTTATCTCTACATCAAATCCTTTATCAATACCCCTCTTATGTTTCCTTTTTTCGCCCGCTCGCTCGCTCGCTCGCTCGCTTGAGAGAGAGAGAGAGAGAGAGAGAGAGAGACAGACAGACAGACAGACAGACAGACAGACAGACAGACAGAGATGAGTTGAAGGGGAGAGGCTGGTGCAGTACATTTAAGGTTATTAAATACGGCGATGAATTACGGATGACTTGATGAGCCTTATAATGGGATACTGACTGCATAAGTACAGCATGATAAATACAGTATTTTCCTTTGTATTTCAAGATCATGAAAAAAGAGATTATAAAATATAATGAAAACACATCACAACAAAATGTTACAAAAAACGTACATACATACATACATATATACATAGAGAGAGAGAGGGAGAGAGAGAGAGAGAGAGAGAGTAGCACCAGACAGGTGAAGATGTCTTTCCAGATTAGATGATACACCTATGCTGGTCATCAAATGGACTCCTAACCTCACCTACGCACCTCCCACCCCACCATCCACCAATCACAGACATTCCAGTGGGAAGAGAGTGGGTTGAGCTTCTCCGCCACCTCTCGCTGTCGCCACTTTCAGTCTATGGGGGTTTCATTTCTTGGAAAAGCCAAATCTGCTCTGTGTGCGTGTGTGTGTGTGTGTGTGTGTGTGGAGGGTGGGTGATGGGTGGCATATGGATATGTGTGGGGAGAGTGTTATAACCGATTTAATTTTACCCAGTCTCACCTAACCTATCAATATTTGCTCGAATTGAACCCTGCCTAACCTCGAATGACCTAATCCAACCTAAATCAACCCAGCCTAATCTAGCTTAACCTCACCTAACCCAGTCTAATTATATTTAACCTCACAATCTCACCTAACCTTGCCATACCTAACCTAACCTATTCTGACGCTGCCTAACCCTATCTAAAGCGACCTAATCTCACAATACCTGACCTAACCCAAACCAGCCAAGCCTAAAATGACCTAATCCAACCGAACCTAACCCAGCCTAACCCAACCAAATAAAACCCAACCCAAAACCTATCAAAACCGACGTATTCTAAAGCAATCTAACCTAATCCGTCTATATCCAGTCGAACTGAAGCCAACCCAACCAAAAATTACCTAATCAGACCAAACCCTGCCCAAAGTGACCTAACCTAACTTTCGATCGGCTATATATTCGCTAAGAAATTTTGCTGCCGCCTGAAAGTCTACGGATGTCACATTCCAAGTTTCGCCTGTTCTGTGTACTAGTATGAGAGAGAGAGAGAGAGAAAGTGTGTGTGTGTGTGTGTGTGTGTGTGTGTGTGTGTGAGTGTGGGTGTGGCGATGCGTGTGTGCAAGAGATAGAAAAACCCAACTGTCGGTGTGAACCAAAAGGCAGGAGTGGCCATAAAGAATTTTCATGTACACCATTGGGGCTCCTCCACGTGATTCATAGGCTACGCCTTCGCCATCAGACGTAAGTGATACCGTTATAGGAGATCCCTGGCCACAGCAGACCTACTCGCCACAGCAGACCTACTCCCCACAGCAGACCTACTCGCCACAGCAGACCTACTCCCCACAGCAGACCTACTCCCCACAGCAGACCTACTCCCCACAGCAGACCCACCCTCACAGCACACTCAGGCATATGTGTAGCTCTGGTGGGCTAGAACAGTAAGTGCTTCTGTTATACAAGACCCCTGGCCACTGGAATCCTTCTCTACTCCAGTGTATGCCTGGTGCGATAAAGCTGGTTCCTGCAGCCTTTAAGATAAGTACATATGAAGTGCCACTGAAAAGAGGTGTAGGTGCTGCCTCGTTTGTATCTTCATAGTGTTCCACCAGGTCGTCGGCAGATGTCTAGGATGCTACTGTGAGAAACATCGAGATCAATGGTTCATCCTGTTACAACATTCCTTATACCTGGCCCCTGCAGTACCTTTGACAAACAGTACTCCCTTTACCTGGCCCTTACAGTACTTTATTTACCTGGTCCCCACAGTACCTTTCACAGCAGTCCCTTTACCTGGCCCCTGCAGTACCTTTGACAAACAGTACTCCCTTTACCTGGCCCCTGCAATACCTTTGACAAACAGCAGTCCCTTTACCTGGCCCCTGCAATACCTTTGACAAACAGTAGTCCCTTTACCTGGCCCCTGCAGTACCTTTGACAAACAGTAGTCCCTTTACCTGGCACCTGCAGTACCTTTGACAAACAGTACTCCCTTTACCTGGCCCCTGCAGTACCTTTGACAAACAGCAGTCCCTTTACCTGGCCCCTGCAGTACCCTTCTGTCTACCACCAAACTGCTAGCCTCACGTACTCTCATAATTCGTATGCTGCTGCACTACCTTATCCTGTACTCCTGTCTCCCTACATACATTCTATCACACCAAGCCCCACCATACATACTCAGCTGCCCTTTTGTGCACTCTTCGGCCCACCTTCCCCAACTGCCTCTGTATTTGAGCTAAAAATCTTCCTGTTGTTTCTGTTTCACTGCCTGTTCTTCTGGCTGGAGGGATTATATAGTGTTCTTTAAATCTTCACTAATGACGGCAAGGTTAACACACACACACACACACACACAAATGTATATTCAATGGCGTATGCACTTAAGTGCCACTTAAGTGCTAATTAAGTTCCACTTGTGCCACTTTTTTTTTTTTTTTTTTTTTAAGTGTCCGACTCTGGGCAAAGGCTTCAGGGCCTATTTCTTGGAGGCAGTGACCTATTCCAAGGCCCAGTAGTCCTCCTACACCTCCACATGTCACCACTTCGGCGCTAACACCCACCATCCATAATGAATTCATGCTAGGGCTGTCCCATACAGGACTGGTGTACTGGTATTAGCGGGGGTATTTTTGCGACATGTCGGCGGGTCATCTGGTAGATCAGGAAAGTCTGCTTTTAGGAAATTCAAATCCTTAAACTGTTCCCTGCCCCAGCCGGGATTCGATCCTGGGTCCATTAGGACTACAGGCCGCTTCTCTACCGATTCAGCCACCGCCTCCCCCCAGCTTAACTGCCGCTTAAGTTGCACTTAGGCTGTACTTAAGTGCTACTCAAGTGGCACGACAAATTTATGTGCCAGCCTAAGTGGCAACATAAGTGGCAACTTTAGTGGTAACTTAGGTGGCAATTGAAGTGCCAACTTAAGTGGCAATTTAAGTTTCAACCTAAGTGCCAACCTAGATGGCAACGCACCAACTTTTGTGGCAACTTAAATGGCCACTTAAGTGCCAACTTACACGGCAACTTTAGTGCCATTTTAGGTAGTAACTCAAATGCCATTTAAAGTGGCAACTACAGTGGCAATTTAAGTGGCAACTTAAAGTGGCAACTTAAGTCCCAACGTAAGTGCCAACCTGAGTCTCAACGTAAGTGCCAACTTAAGTACTAATTTAAGTGCTAATTTTAAGTGCCAACTCAAGTGTTAACTTAAGTTCCGACTCGAGTGCCAACGTCAGTTCCAACACAAGCGCCAACTTAAGTCCCAACACAAGTACGATCAACGACAATTGACGGAATTACCAACAAAGCGAGCATAGAGCTGGACCGAATTGCACGATGGCAGCAGAAGTGGCGGATTCAAGCGAATCCCTTGAAATGCACAGTAACATATTTCCGTATTAAATCAGCCAACCCCCGCCCACTTTTTCTAAATTCGTGTGATCCCGATCGCGTTCCCATCCCTATTAGGAATACTTGCACCGTACTTGGTCTTACATACGACAAAAACTTCAAACTTCACCATCATATACGAGGCAAGGCAGGCGTGGCTGGCACTGCACTAACACAAATATACCGGTTCCGTAGTGCAGCATCTTCAACTAAATTTCATCTGTATAAAGCACTGATCAGACCACTGCTCACGTATTCACTGTTAAGTCTATCTCTTTCGGCCAAAAGCAACATTCTAAATTTACAGAGAGTTCAAAACAAAGCCATACGTTGGGCACTGAGCATACGGTGGGATGATTTTATCACCAACATACACTCTCATGAACGCGCCAACATTCCACCCATCAACACTTACCTTCACCACCTACAACAAAAACAAATCACCAAACTCATCGACGTTCACACTGACTTCATCGACTTTTTCACCCGGATCACACCCCCCACACGACCTCTAGCCAACCTCTTCCACCCTGACGCAAGACCTCCACCAACCCCATTGTTCACTTAAGTACCACTAGTTTATTTATTACTGACCCATTCATTAACTAACTTAGTTCACACCCAGCAACTCACTCAAGACTCTAAACCACCCCTACACCCATTATCAAGATCACGGCAGCCACGTAATAACCCGCCATCCTCATATCCAGCATCCCCGCCTCTGACCCAGAACCACCCCTACACCCCCCATCAAGATTACGGCTACAGCCCAATACTCCGCCCACCCCCAAGAGACAACCTACCCTGACTCCCCTTCCTCCACTCTTCCCCCCTACCTCCTCCCCTTTCCTTATCCCCCTACCCAAGCCCCCCAGGGCTACAACACCTTACCCTAACACCCGTATCCTAAATCCTACCCAGGCTCCTGGAGCCGGAAAAGATCAGATGAACCTGAGAGGCAGCCAATAAGCCAATGCTTGGCAGAGAAAGCCGTAGCTATTCACTCCTCCCGTCCTTAATTAACAACACAGTGCACGTGCGAGACCCCCCCCCCTCCCAACACCAAACACACGCACGTTGGGTTAAGCCCCGACGCTCTTTCTCTTAGCCTAACATGCACTTTACACAATGCAACCAGGACCAGAGCTCTCAGTAAGGCCGGGAGTTTAAACTAAGGCCTAGTTCCTGCCACCACGTGTCGTCGCCCTGGTTGCATAACACTCATCACATATACACAATCATTCTTTACCTTCCTTCCTTTCCCCCCCTTTTCTATACGTCATTATTATTATTATTATTAAGTGGTCCCTGAAGGCTGCGTCTGTCACCTGTGCCTTTCTGCCACACTTCCACTCACTCACCTCTCGTAGGCCAAGGCTATTTTTAGGTGGCCTTGGTACAGCCCACCATTTACCCTCCCCCTCCCCTCTCACTGTGTGTGTGTATATGTGTGTGTGTGTGTGTGTGTGTGTGTGTGTGTGTGTGTGCACGCATTTATTATTATTATTATTATTATTATATTTCGACTTTATTTCCACACCACCTACTGTCTTTGCCAGAATTCACATGTTTCTTCATTGCGCTCAAAAATATGTAACGCCCATATGCAACATCACTGCGCTCCATTAGAAACTTTCTTCCATCTACCTTAGCATATTTAAACCCGATTTTCTTCAGAACCTTTCTTAATGTTTCTCTGCTGCCGGGGTAGGAAAGGTTCTCTTTAATTTCTTCATGTATTTTTGCCAGTGTGGGTATCTCTTTCCTCTCGTAGAAACCGAGCACGGTTCGTCGTAACACCTTCATTAAATTCGTCAAAGAAATCAGCAATGGGTCTTGTGCGTTGCCGTTTCTTGGGAGACAAATTCATTACTTTCTTCATTATCTCTTGCTTCTTTGCATATTCTTTTTATTGTTCTTTCGCTTACTTTTGTTGCCTCAGCTGTCCGGCAAGTAGCCTTTGATAAGCTGGTAATAAAATCCCCCTTCTCCTTCTCTCGCTGAAAATACTGGTTTACATTGTATATAACTCCTTTGGCTTGACTGTGCAGGTGTTTTGATTGAGGCTTTGGAGAGGCATCCATTGTCCTCGAGTGCGGAAGAATGAATGAAGCACGTGTGTGTGTGTGTGTTGTGTGTGTGTGTGTGCGTGCGTGTGTGTGACACTAATCTGACCCAAATCCGCCTCGAAAGACCTGGCAAACAGCATGAGCAACTCTGCCAAGTTGTACAAAGTTCTTTGTAATTACTATAACAAAAAGCGATTCTTTCATAAAAACCTTATAGGTTTTTTGTATAAGTAAAACTATACTAGGCTGTACCAAAGTCATCCACAAATATTTTTAGATGAGCTTGCCTGTATGGGAGGTCAGTTGGAAGTATGGCAGAAGCGCACAGCTGACAGGCACACTGTAGGGGCCGCTTTAAGCGTGTAGGATTTCCAATGTACGGGATGCTTGTATATCATCATCATCATCATTCTTCTCCCACTATTATACGCCAGGATCCAGGAAGGGGTGATAAATTCATGAGAAACTTTTTATTTTCTTCTAATTTTCTTCTTGTTTTCGTTTCTTCTCGGTAGAAAGTTAAATTTTTGGTGGTGAGTCGCCAAAAACATTTGCTGTTCACTGTTCATGGGACTAGGTTTAAATGCGCGCCAATGTCTTCCCATTCTACATGAGATATACGTACTGTATAGAGGTTCTTTATTTTTCTAACGTATGCTTAAACAGTACAGTATATTTATCCTTTTGCTGCATGTACTGTGTTAGTACCAGTGATGTTCGTGTTCTGTTCATTCTTGAATGCCTTGTTACTGTAGAACAAACTCGTACGAACAGTTAAAGACTAAAATGAACGAAATAGCACTCAAAATATCGTCTGAAATAAAATAAAACATGAGTATCAATATTTACGAGAAGGCGCGCTGATGGAGCGCGCCTGGTCTTTTTTACGCTGTGTACGGTGTTTGTAATCGTGATGTTGGCTGTTTGCTCATTATTTTATACTCATTTTATTGCAGGACAAACACTTACGAAGAAAAAGAGACTAAAATGAATAAAATAGCACAAAAAATAACGTCGGAAATACAGTATAAACATTTACACCAGCTGCCTATGTATTTTCACATGTTATTGTTCATTGTGTTATTGTATTGGTAATGCTGTATTCCGTTCAACCTTAAATGCATGTAGCCTTATAGAAAATCACACTGAGAACAATATGATACGTAAATGAATAATGTAGCACGAAAAATAAGGCCAGAAATAAGAAAAGTATAAACAAATGTGAAAAATTACGCGATGCCTGGCAACCCCGACCGACCTTGACGTGTACAGGGGCGTAGAGGAACGATGAAAGAAGAAGAGAGAGTTGAAAATAGAGAATGCTTACTAGGTTAATGGAGGAGAAGGAGAGGAGAGAGATAAGCAAGGAGAAGGTTGGAGCTGACTGAGACAAGAAAAAAAGACGATAAAGAGATTTAAAAAACAGAACGAAATGATGTAAAAAATTTAGGTTCTGTAATTCCTCTCATGCCTTCGTCACTGTGCCGTTGTTTATCGTTCAGTGTCTTTATTTGTTTCACCCCCCCCTCCCTCTCTCTCTCTCTCTCTCTCTCTCTCCTGTAATCCTTACCCCCCCATAACCCTCTCTCCCCTTCCTTTCTCTCTCTCTAATCGCTTCCCCACTTTACACCTCAATCAATTTTCTCACCACCCTTCTCTTTTCTTCTTTTCTCCTCTCTTTCTCTTCTCTCCTCCCACTTTCGTGTCTCTTCTTTCCTCTCTTCTCTCCTTTCCTCTCCTCTCTCCTTTCCCTCCTTTTTTCCCTTTATCTTTTCTTTCACGTTTTTCTCTTTTCTTTCTCACTTCTCTTTCTCTCCCTTCTTTCCCTTTTCCCCGTGTATTTCTTTCCCTCTTCTTCTCTTTTCGACATCTCCTTACACTTCCTCTTTCTTATGTCGTCTGTGTTCTTTCCTGTATCCTACCTCCTTTCCCCCTTTCATCTCCTCTTTTTTCCCTTTTGCTTTCTTTTCCTTCCCTTTCCTGTTGTTTCTCTTTCTCTCTCCCCTCTCTCTCATGTATCCCTCTCTGTTCCATTCTCTTTTCCATATACCCCTTAACTTCATCTTTTTCTTTCTCCTCTCTGCTCCTTTCCACATTCTTCCTTCCACCTTCCTTGCATTCTTCTCTTTATGTACTCTTTCCTCTATCATTCCTCCTCCTCCTCTTCCTCTCCCCTCCCCCCTCCACACACACACACACACACACACACACACACACACACGTAGGCGCCCCAAAAGTACGGGACGGTACTGTAGGGAAGTACGGTACAGTATGGTATTTTTTTCACCAGTAAGAACGGTGCCAAATTACGGTACGACATTTCTTTAAGTACGGTACGGTACGAAATTCCTTTTTGCACCGTGCCTTTTCCGTACCCATTGCCGTGCTTAATTATTCCAATGTGACTGTCCACTGTCCAGAATAATCCAGATGACAAATACTGACTTGTAGATAGGATAACCTAATTGTTTCCCTGACCAATGTTTTAAGATATAACCTTATGTTTTAGCGTGTGTGTGTGTGTGTGTGTGTGTGTGTGTGTGTGTGTGTGTGTTACAGACTTATAAGGTAATATTTCTGGTCAAGCCATAATGAACATAGAATAGTGTATACTTTTAGATGGGAGACATGTAAGTAATTACGAGAAGCATATGATAATGGTTATTATATACAGTATATTTCTATTATTTGACATTTGTTTTGCTGTACGTATCTCGTATATTCCTTGCCCACTGTAGGCCTACAGAGTTAAGTGATTAATTTATAGATTTGATTATACAGTAGTATATAAATAATGATTTGGATTAGGTATTTACTGTAGGGCCGGCTGCAGCATTGCTACTTGACCCGTTAAGTGGTTGAGTTTTATCATAGTCTGATTTAAATAATTTTTCAAAGAAAATTCTAGTACAATCCAAGTCAGTAATCCTTAATTTTATTTAATCCCATTGCCATATGAATGTAAATCAAATGTTAGGTCAATTACCTCACACACACACACACACACACACACACACACACACAATATATATATATAATTTCCACTAAAAGCAAAAAAAACACAAATATAATAAGTGAGTATTGAAACTGGACGAGGAATTGCTTGCAAAAATAATTTATATTATCGATTAATTTTCACAGAAACGTAATGGCAGAGGTACAGTACGAAATTAGGTACGAAAGTTCGGAACGAAATTTCATTTTATCGCACCAGTACGGTACGGTTCTTTATGTATGCAACGAAACTACGGTGCGGTATTTTTAAACTATCGGAATTATGATATTTTTTCCGTACCGTACCGTACTGCCACCCTTGGCGCCCATGAACACACGCATTTCTATAACACCCCCCCCCCCATACATCCGTATGCCACCCTTCAACCACCTTCTACACACACACACACACACACACACACACACACACACACACACGTAGGCGCCCATGAACACGCATTTCTACAACACCCCCCCTCACATCCGTAT
>NC_137037.1:51381860-51384360 GCF_032717465.1 Coenobita brevimanus
AAGGCGAGATCACAGGCAGGAGGACAATGGCGGGAAAATCCAGCAAAATCTAACCACCAGCTTATGAAGTGACGCCAACAACACTCGTGCCTCACAAGCGGTTCAAAATCCAGTCCCCTTTATCAATAAACACCTGTGACTTTAGAGTATGTTAACAGAAATTAAAATAATTATGTAGACGTGATGTACTGACGCACTCTCTCCACGGAGTCTACCTCTGACCTACTGTTTATTGCTTCTTCGTCACAATGCTTCGAAACTGATGACTCTCTGTCTCGGACATGATGGGTGGCCGAACCTTTATTCTTGTCTTGTAATCCTGACCTTTTACTGAATGCTATAAATATCGAATTACTTCATCCTAACCTAAATCAAAGTCTAGTGACAGAGATGGTCTGCACGCTTGACTTCCCCGAGCACCTTTTGTGACACCACAGACTAAGTCGGGCTGGGCTTTCTGTTCAGGGAAAACCAGTAAAATGGATGGGTAACTGCGAAAAATTAGTCAGTGTCCGCTGACTCTTCCTGCTCAGCTTCCAGCGACAACGTTCCCCAGATAGAAAGGGCTTGTACGGAATGGTTTATTCAAAATCTAAATAAAGAATAGGATAATCTGCTGACTTTTTCCGATAATTTTGCTAACAGACAGGCAGGAAGACAAAGGCAGACAGGCAGGCAGGCAGGTAGACAGGTAGGGAGGCAGACTGATAGACAGATATATAATCCTGGCCAAACACGTAGCTTCATCGGGCTTTCTCGGTTGTCTGTTATAACACCCCTTAGTAGCAGAAAAAACGATTGCTGTTTTCTGGTCGCTTTTGTCATTACACATTTTGTTTTCAGCCATACTCGTACCAGATCACGTCAGTTAACAATGATGTGCGTATTTGGGAATTACTAAAGCTTTAGTTTCATTCTGTATATGAGAGGAAAAGGCAGTGAAAACATCGATGGTACATCAACAGTCTGATACCACAGCCTACTCCTGTTCGCCTCTGCCTGGGTTTTTTCCTTTAACCATTTTTTCCCCGAATGAAGAGTTGTGGCAGACTCCTGTATTCCATAAACTAACATTTTATTCATTCTACGTACAGTGTGCTCAAACGTGAACTGATTTTGTCCTATTGTGCGAAAATATTGCACTTCACTGGCCACGAGCCTTTAGGTAAGGAGATTTTGGAGTGATGTAGGTGCTGGGAACCCTCTGTATCTTGACTACTTTTGGGCTGGGAATTTACTGTTATTGTTATTTTCATCATCATCACTATTAGTTGTAGTAGTAGTAGTAGTAGTAGTAGTAGTAGTAGAAGCAGAAGTTTGAGAGATCAGCATTCCAGATTTAACTGACGAATACAATGGATCCTTCAGGCTAGCGCTGTCCGGTATAGTTACGGCATCTGAGTAGTGACTGGCTTGATCGGTTCCTTTTAATACAATAGACGACATTTTGAGCATTATTTCAGCTCTCGGTGTCAATACACTTCAAAGCTTTCTCATTTTCCAACCAGATTTTCATATAGTAGTTTGTCTTAAGGGTACTACTGAGCCTCCATGACTAACACAGATAGTGGAGTACCAACATATCCAGTACTCCAATGCTAGGGAGGCCATGTGGGGTGCTTTTGGTCATGCCTGAGTTCGCTGGCTTTTCTTTGGTTTGTCCTAAATTCTGGTGTCCTCAGTTCTCCAATGATGTACTCAGAGAATTTTCACAGGATGCTTATCTAATTATACTTGTTATTTACGGCTAATATTTAAGCCTCTTAATATTAAAAGAAGGTCATTTTAC
This sequence comes from Coenobita brevimanus, assembly GCF_032717465.1. Classification (NCBI taxonomy): domain Eukaryota; kingdom Metazoa; phylum Arthropoda; class Malacostraca; order Decapoda; family Coenobitidae; genus Coenobita; species Coenobita brevimanus. Next base: position 51,383,650 of record NC_137037.1, read on the forward strand.
AAGATTGGGGTTATTTTTTTGATGACATGCTCAGGTTAGGAGAGAAACTCAGACATAATTGTATTTCACGTTTATTTGTATCAACATCTACACTTCGTGGCTTTGGAAAGACAATGTTAGGTCGTTTCGAAGACTGGTGAGTAGAGAGGGACTGGCGGGGATGTGTGGTGGTGTGGGGCGGGATATGGTGACACACTGCAGTAAAGACATGCCACATAGCTCTCTGTTGGCTGCTCCTGTTACTGGCCGCTCGTCACCCCTGCGAAAGGAATAATATCTTAGTTAACCTTCACTGCCACAGATCTTTAGTATTAAATAAAATCGTCTTGAGATAGTAAGAATAAAATTTAAAAAACTGTGATCTAGCATTAATTGGGTTAGTAATGGTAACACAACCAGGGTCTTGTGTATCATATTCTACTGCAAGTGACTTTGGAGACTTTGTGAGGTGTGGCTGTGTGGAAGTGTAGCAATGTGCAGGGGTGTGTGTGTCACAAATCAAAAAGAAAATATTAAACAAAGCATCAGCCTTCAACCAAGCATATCCCAGACAAGAAAACAACTACACTCATTCACTGCTGCGAAGGTTACGGCTAGAACATCGCCCCCTTCCCAATATAATCGACGAACAAAACCAAAACTGCAAACACTGCAACGCAAACTCTCCTTTTCCCCTACTACATTATCTACTAAAATGCCCTGCAACCGAAC
>NC_137038.1:0-37500 GCF_032717465.1 Coenobita brevimanus
GCTACATAATGGCTGATATTTTATATTTTCATAGCCTCTGCAGGTTAGTCTCTAACAGAAAAATAACACAGTAACTTTAAATTATCTGTGCAGTCATTCACCAAGATGAACTGGACTCACCTTCAGTGAAAACTGTACTGTATAGCTCATCTCCTTCTGCCTCAGGCCATGAACTTGTCAGTCCCCTCTCATGTAGTTTGCAGCAGTAATTGGCAGTACAGTAATTGGCTGGTTCTGGTGCATTGTTGCACTTGCACTGCAGATAATTTTGTATGGTAGAGCCAAGATATCGAAGGTTTGAATGACATGTGAATGAATGTATGGGTCATTTAACTGGCCATTTTGTTTGATACATTTTGTTTGTTTACATTTACATGATATTTGTCTATCTATCTATCTATCTATCTGTCTATTGCCAGACGCCTCAATCCTGTTTGGGGTGGCCACAAACAAATCGCCTCCTCGTCGCCCTGTCCCCCGCCATTTCACTTCCCTGCTCCCAACTCACACCCCCCTCTCTCATATACCTCTCCACTCCATCCCTCCATCTCATCTTCAGCCTCCCTCTCCCTCTTCCCTCCTCCACCTCACTCAATACATCAATAAGATGTATTATTGAACAGTAAGTAACTACTGCCTTACTTTGCAGACCCCCTTTGGACCTGGCTGGTGTTTTGGTACCTCTAACAACCCCTTCTTCCAGGCCCTGCCCCTGGCAGCTACTACCATGACAGTGGAGTGTAGCTACAGACTTGGTAATTATGTACACAAGCATCACTCTTAATCAGCAAACATTCACCCCAGTTTAATGATATACAGTAACTGCTTAGGTAAAACCCCTATATCAGTGTACTTTTAACATGTAAAGTAATGGGGAGCATTTACCAGTCTTGGGTTTCCCCCCAAACCAAGTCCAAAACCCACCCAAATGAGCCCAAAAACAAATTTAAAGCCAATCTAAATGGCCTAACATCTGTAAAAGAAGCTAACCTAAGCTAACACCTGTAAATAACTCACTAAAACCAACAAATAAAATATGAAAATTGTCAAATATAGTCCGGAAAAATCAAGTTTAGTAAACTGTACCCCAGAATGACAATGTTCACCCCACCTGTGGCTAAAACACAATAATCTAAGTCTAAAAGAGTTTGTAAATCAACCTAAACACAATTTTAGTCTAAAATATCATCAAAATTGAAAAAAAAATCAAAACACATCATTAAACCAGGGTTTGGCCATCGTTAGGTGGGGTATGGTGGTATTTCTACCCCCATCGTAAAGCCGGGGTATCATATCTAGGGGTATCGTGTATGAAGGTGTTACTGTACAAGTATTTGCTGATCTTCTTTTCTAACTGTCTTTACACAGAATCTAGGTTGAAGGTGAGAGTCATATTGTTTGCTAATCACACATCTATAATGTCTTTTTACCCATCAGCTTCCAGCAACTGTTGGGAAGTAATTAGCTGGTTTTGGCACTTGGTTTAGCTTGCAGTCCATAGGAAACATTGGCTGTACCATGGCCAACACCAATATGGGGATTCCTTGAGAGGAAACAGTGCAGAGGTTTAATGAATGTATGTAAATATTTCCCTACCTGTCAACAAGCGGGTTGGTGGAGGGTTAGTGCCCCTCCCATTAAAACAACTAAAAGGCAAATGGCCACCCCTAACAGGACTATGGAGTCTGGCTACAGATAGAAAGATATATAGATAGAAATATTTATGGTTGTCAGCTGGTACACACAAGTATAAGTTGGGTGAAAGACTGGTAGTGAACTGTAACTTAGATAAGGTCATCAGTTTGGGATATCAGTGAAATGCGTAGAAATAATAATTAATTTGTTGTTCTCAGGTTGACCTCTACATGGACCTCCAGAGGCCCTGAGTTGTGCATCCTGTCTGAGCTGTGGCACCACATAAGTCACTCTGTCAAGTATGTTGGATGAGGCAGGCAATCTGCACTGTCTATCTGTCCATCTATCTATTTACCCATCTATCTGTCTCTCAGTTTCCCCTGCTATTTTGTTGCCCTTCTCCCAGCTTACACCCACCTCTCATATGCCTCTCTACTCTATCCCTACACATCATCCTTAGTCTCCTCTGCCCTCTCATCCCCTCCACCTCATTCACTTACACTTTCCTAGTTAGTCTCTCACTCCATCACATGGCCAGACCACCTCAGTGTATATCTCCTAACATTATCACATCCACATCACATCACTCCTTCATTTCTGTTGCATGTCAGTATTAGCCACTCTTTTAACAGCTTAGCCTTTATATTATTTCTTTCTGTAACATTCCAGATTTGGTGCTAGGAAATGCTGTTGATTTTTTTTTAACCTACAAATAACTGGAGTCAAGAAAAGAATATATTGCCTGATTTTAGTGTTAGATTTATCCTAATTTAGACCTGCATTTGAGTATTCAGTGACAAGCATGTTCCTCATATTTTAATTTATCCCTCCAGTGAAGTATTTTATTTATTCTTGTTACATCTAATTGATTTTATGCAGCATCAGGGAGACCTCATTTAGGGAAGGAGTAATTGAATGTTATATACAGTATGACCTCTCCAGTTCTAACTCCATCTTGTGCAGTGCTTGTGATAAGTGGGTGCATAAGAGATGAAGTGGTATTAGAGGTAGACTGCAAGGTAATGTTGATTTCATGTGTGTGGTGTGTTGGGGAGATCATTTAAGATTGTCAGGTTGAAAGTATTGATCATGCTAGTGAGTCTCTTGAGTATATGGAAGAGTTTTGTCATTTGGGGCACCTGTTATGTGCTGGAGGTGGGGCTGGAGACAGCTCTGTGGCCAGAGTGAGGAGTGGTTGGAAGAAGTTCAGGGAGCTATTACCTCTCCTGACATGGAGAGGGTTCTCCTTTCATTGCTAAAGGACCTTTGTATGCAGCATGCATTAGGAGTGTAATGCTATATGGTAATGAGACCTGGGCAGTAAAGGAAGATGAGATCTGTAGGCTCATATGTACAGAAATGACAGTGATTAAAAGGATGTATAGTGTGTCCTTGAATATGAGGCCTGAGGGGCTGGTTCGTGATTGAAGAGTTGAGAGAAAGGCTGGGAGTGGAGTGTATTGGTGTTGTGGTGATGAGGGGTAGATTGAGATGGTTTGGGCATGTGGAGAGGATGGAGGATGACAGTTGGGTGTGGAAAGTGAGAAGTGTGAATGTCGGGAATTGGGTTGTGAGAGGCAGACTGTCACACTTATAATAGCACTTCAGTTAACTGAGGAGGGAAGTACCACTCTTACGGTACAAAATTGTACAAATGCCGGTAGTACACAATATTACTGCTACTCTGCCTTTTAGAAGGAAATTAATGTATTTCAGACTTCATGGCATCCAACAAATTCTCATCTACTCCATACATTCTTAATCCTATCCACAATCCTTGTCTATCCACCCTGTCATATGCTTTCTCCAAATCCATGAAGGCTGCATACAACTTTTTTCTCTTCTCTGGAAACTTTTCCACTAAAGATCTAAGATGAATATCTGATCTACACACCTACTTCCCTTCCTAAAACTTCCCTGTTGTTCTCCAAGTAATTCCTCTGTTATTTCTCAAACTCTGTCAATAAGTATCCTACCATATACTTTTCCTCTTTCCACACTAAGAAGATGAATGCCTCTATGATTACCACATACTTCTTTTTCTCCTTTTCCTTTGTACAAGGGAATAATTATACCTGACTTCCAGTCCTCCGGGACTCTACTTTCCTCCCAGGCCAGTCTTCACATCTTCCACATCCATTCTACTACTATCTCTCCCCCATGCTTCAACATTTCACCACATACTCCATTAATTCCTGAGGCTTTCCCCATTTTGACTTTCTTCATTGCTTCCACAACTGCCATCCTACTGATTTCTTCCTCTCTTCTCACATCCCTCTGTCTCCCAGCCATTCCCCAGCCAATTACACTCCTATTACTTTCATTCTCTATGTTCAACAGTTCCTTAAAGTGTTCCCTCCATCTGCTCACTTTTTCTCCCTTCTCAACTAGTAATCTACCATTTTATCTTTCACTCCCCAGCTAACTTCTTTAACACCCTGTCCAACTCTCTTTACCTCTTTCAAGAACATTATCTTACATTCCCTCCACTTTACACTCAATTCCTTTCAAATCTCTCATCCACTCTTTTCTTACTTTCTCTTACTAATCTTTTCACCTTTCCCTTCCTCTCTACATATAACTCTTTCTTCCATCTCACAACTTCATCCACACCCCTGTTTCTCATCCACTCACCATATGCTTTCTTCTTTTGTGCCACAGCCTGTGTCACCTCTTCATTCCACCATGCTGTTCCTTGCACCCCCTTTCGTATTCTCTTCACCCCACACACCACTTCACCTGCTGCACAGATTCCTTCTGTGAATATCTTGCACACACCTTCCACGTCCCCCATCTGCCGCAATCCATATTTACCCAATCGCTCCTCTACTTCTCTCATATATTCTGTCTTTTCCCATCCTCTTGTAACCTTTCCACTCTCCTTGTATGTACTCCTACCTCCTACCCTTCCCTTCTTCTATTCCTCCATTTCATTTGGACCTTGATCCTCGAAATAGAAACTATTCAAGCTTTGCAAGTTGTCAGCTCCAATTGAGTCAGGCATAGCAAAAAAACAATAAACAAGAAGAGACAAAGGTGAAATATTGCATTCAGTGTGGTATTGCACCATACCTAAGGAACTGTGATAAATTGATGTAGTTCATTGTATTAATATAATTTTTTAAGTGCCAGCATTTTTTCACATTTGCTAAACAAAATTAGATTTGCAAGTAATGACCAAATTTAGCACTAGGTTCCTTACACTCAAAGAAAGACAGCAATAATTCTATCTATCTATTGCCAGACGCCTCAATCCCGTTTGGGGTGGCCACAAACAAATCGCCTCCAAGTCGCCCTGTCCCCTGCCATTTCACTGCCCTGCTCCCAACTCACACCCCCCTCTCTCATATACCTCTCCATCTCATCCTCGGCCTCCCCCTCCCTCTTCCCCCCTCCACCTCACTCACATACACTCTCTTCGTCAGTCTTTCGCCCTCCATCCTCTCCACATGGCCAAACCACCTCATTGTGTTCCTCATAACGCTTCCTATCACATCCACATCCACACCACAACGCTCCTTTATATCCTCATTCATCAGCCTGTCTCTCCACGTGACTCCACAGGCTCCTCTTAAATAACTCATTTCCACTGCTCTCACTCTTGACTTGTGTCCTTCCAACAATGTCCAAGCTTCACTTCCGTACATTAGAGTTGGTATCACAATACTGTCATGTAGTAACTTTTTAACTTCCATGCTCACTTCCCTGTTTCTTATCACTGCTTTCAAGGAACCATCACTCAAAGACCATCACTTTACAGCAATAATTAAGTTGTGTATATTATTTAATTGTATACATTTTTCTGGAGAGTAATAGAAAAAATTTAAAGAAACTAAATTATTGGTCACAGCCCGTGTACCACTGAAAGTAAATATTAAGCCAAAGTCATAACATTGATGGAACACCGCCAGTGTGTTGCATATACAGTACCATGTGCCTCTCAAGTTCCTACCAACCCACCACAGCTCCTTGACAGATAGTTGCTGTCTCGGTCTTTGTGTCAGGCTTGATTCTAACCACAGTGATATAATACTGTATTAGGGTCTAATTATTTCATGTGTTTTGGTTCAAGCATTATACCATTTAAGACAGGTCACCTTTGTAAATACCAGCAAATATTTATGCCTGTGAGGTGGAGTCAGGATTCTGGAAGCTTAAATGGTGAGAGAATGAGAGTGTGGCCCATTTAACAGGGCTGCTGGTTCTCTTGTTTTGTTTTGTTTTTGTTTTTAACCCTACCTCACCCCATCCTTAGATGGGAAAAGAGGTTTGGGTGATGATTATAATTATGTTGTTTGTGTGTGAGGTGTGGAGTGATGATGATGACAGTGATGAAGACAATAATGATGATGATGATGATGATGGTAATCATCATCATCATTCATCTTCATCATTTGGAACACCTTTCCCACCCCAGGGCAGGGTGAGGAGCAGCAGTGTCCAGACAGCCCAAATTTTGCCAAATCCAATGGGCCATGTTTCCATTCACTCATCATTCGTGCCCCGGGAATCCTGGCTCTCTCAGATATGCCAAAAACATTCACCACGTTCTGTAGCTTCACATTAACGTATCCGATAGAGTCAATCCAGATGCTGCCATGTTAAAACGGGGTGCCAAATCCCTGAGCATGCACCTCTCCTCACAACATTCGTCCAGCCAGCTCGATCTCACGTCAGTTCCCTAGCCTCACCGATTTCCAAACCTCTCTTCCTCATACACTCATCCACCATATCTCTCCACCTTCTCCTTGGCCTACCTTGCCTCCTCCCTCCTTCAGAGTCGCTCAGATATACCTTTTTCACCACTCTATTGTTATCCATTCTCTCCACATGACCATACCATCTCAGTACACTCTCTTCGATTCTGGTGTCCACAGATTTCCTCACTCCACATCTTTCACGAATCACATTACTTCGTATCCTGTCCAATCTCTGTACACCACATACGTTCCTTAGCAGTCCCATCTCCACTGCTCTCACTCTTAACTTTTCATTTTCATGCCACACCATAGTCTCACACACTCTTTCATGTAAGCCTCGTGCAGCTGCAGCACTCAAGCCTCTGTTTCTTATCAAGGCCTTCATTACACCAGCTACTCTCTTTCCTTGTGTCACTTTACTTTCAACTTCTTTTGCACATTTTCCTCTCTTTTCTATCACTATACCGAGGTATTTGAACACTTCACCAATTCTAGTCTCTCTCCATTCACTGTAACATCACACTGGGAGTCACCTTCTCTCTTAATAACCATCACTTTACTCTTTTGTACATTTACTCTCAAGGCACAATGCTCTCAGACATCAATAAAACACTGCACTAGTCTACTGTGTTCTTGTCCGGTATTTTCAAGTAGTACTGCGTCATCAGCATACAACAAATTTGAGATATTCCATCCATCACCATTCATTACCAACGCCATCCCTCTTTCCATTACTCATGTTTTTACTTCTCTCATCACCCCATCCATGTATATATATATATTGAACAACCATGGAGACATCACACAACCTTGTTGCATGCCCACACCAATGGTGAACCATTCACTTAGATGCCCATTAACCCTTACTCATGCTTCACTACCATCATAAAAACTCTTGACGGCACCTAGCAGCTTACCATCTACACTGTACACATGCAAAACTTTCCACAATCCTTCTCTGTCTACTTTGTCATATGCTTTTTCCAGATCCACAAATGTCATAAACACCTTATGGTCCTTCTCACAAGCCTTCTCTGCTATCTGTCTCACTGCAGATATTTGATCCACACATCCTCTGCCACTCCTAAAGCCACCCTGTTCATCACTGACTAGGACTTCTGATATCTCTCTTACTTTCCCTATAAACTGGAAAGTTTCCTGACATGCTGAAATTGGCCAAAGCCATTCCAGTTTTTAAATCTGGTGATCGTAAGCTGTTAAGCAATAATCGCCCTATCTCAGTCCTGCCAGCAATCAGTAAGATAATAGAGAAATTGGTTTATGGTAGGTTAATTCAGTTTTGCACCAACAACAATATTATCACTGATTCACAATTTGGATTTAGGGAAAAATTGTCTACCGAGAGTGCTTTGTTGTCATTCACCAAGGACATGCTGACTTCATTTGATGAAAATAAATTTACTATGGGTGTATTTCTAGATCTGGCTAAGGCATTTGATACTGTAAATCACTCTGTATTACTAAAGAAGCTTGACCACTATGGTATACGAGGCACTTCAAATCAATGGTTTGCTTCCTACTTAGCCAATCGCAAACAGTTTGTGCAATACAAACAGTGCCAGTCTATCTGTATGCCGGTAGAATCTGGAGTTCCCCAGGGGTCGGTCTTAGGACCACTCTTGTTTATTTTGTACATAAATGACATCGTGTATGCTACCTCACATATGAAGCCAGTACTATTTGCAGATGATAGTACCTTTTATGCCAGCCACCAAAATCTCAATGAACTAACAAATGTTGTAAATAGCAGCCTAACAGATATTAAAAAATAGATAACAAGCAACAAACTCACACTAAATGTAGGCAAATCTCATTACATTATATTTAGAAGGACACAAAACATTGCAAATCAACCCAACATCTACATAGGTGCCCAGTCAATTGAAAGAGTGGACAGTATAAAATTCCTTGGTGTTATAATTGATGAACGTTTGTCATGGCATTTACATATCCAGTATCTCCATACAAAGATTAGCAAACAGTGTGGGATCATGTACCAAATTTGTGATTAACTAACAACACAGTCTTTTAAGCTCATTTATTACTTGCTGATTTTTCCTTTATTGTTTTATTGTAACAATGTATGGAGTGGTGCTCATAAGACACAATTCTATCTATCTATCTATCTATAGCCCGACGCCCTAATCCCACAAAGGGTGGCCGCAGACAAAACGCCTCCAAGTCACTCTGTCACCCACCATTTGATTACCCTCCCCCAACTCACCCCCCCCTCCCTCATATACCTCTCAACTCCATCCCTCCACCTCATCCTTGGTCTACCCCTCCCTCTCCCTCCCTCCACCTCACCTACATACACCCTCTTAGTCAGTCTTTCATTCTCCATTCTCTCCATATGTCCAAACCACCTCAGTGTATTTCTCCTAATCTTCTCAACCACATCCACATCTACCCCACAACGTTCATTCACTTCTTCATTCGTCAACCTGTCCCTCCACTTCACTCCACATGCTCCTCTCAAGTAACTCAATTAAACCGCTTATTTATAGCCCAAAAGAAATCGGTCCGTATAATGGAAAACTTACGTAATTATGACCACACTAATCCATCTTTCAAGAAATTGGGTATCCTAAAATTGCTTGATATAAAGTCCTACTGCACTGCTCTGTTTGTTTACAAGTCTTTGCACAACCTATCATTTAACAGTTACTTCGATTTGAATATGAATGATCGGTATAATCTCCGAAATAACTGTAATCTAAAAATACCAGTCATGGCTTCAACCCAGTCCCAGTCACATATCACTTATCAGGGACCCAAAGTTTGGAATGGTATCCCAATGGCCATTGAGGAACTAAGCGAGGCTGTATCTTTCAAATCTTCTTATAAATCTTACTTGCTATCAAAGTACTAATTCTTCAAATTAGTTGACTTTCATTGTTATTATTATTATTGTTGTTGTTGTAGTTACTATTATTATGACCATTATTACTGGTATTAATATAAAAATTACCTCCGTTTTGTTGTAGTGCTATCTTGTATATACCCTTTATTAAAATCTTAAAATATTGCCTCTTGGGGATGATCATTATTACTTAAAAGTCATACAGCTGATTAGTCAAATCGTAGTTTTAGCCTTACTAGACAACTGATGTTTACCAAAAGTGAAAGAAATACAAGGTGCCTTGAAAGAGAGTTCCCGGACTCTCAAAAGGCTCAGCCGCTTGTAAACTAAGTGTTATGTCAACTACTGTAATCTCTGTGGCTAAATAAACATTTGACTTTGACTTTAATGCGTTTCATTTTTTATCTTGATTTGATCAGAATACAATATTTTCAGAGTAACACGTCTCCTTGTAATAGTAGGCTGTATCAAGTTACTTTGATACACTTTTCATGTTTTCAACTTTGTGATTTTGGTCCATACGGTAATCTCAGTTATCCATTGACGCTTCTTCTGGCATATGTCAATTTCCATCAGACAATTGGGCTAAATTTTTAAAATTATGTAGGAAGCCCAAAAATCATAGTTCCACCAGGTAATCATCAGGGCAACCTGGGACCACCTTATTTTTTATTTTATTTTATTTTTTTTCTCTCTCTCTCTCTCTCTCTATCTCTCTGTCTCTGTCTCTCTCTCTCTTTCGCTCTCTCCCCAAATCTTTTTTGTTCATCCCATCCATCATCCATTCCTGCGTTGCCCCACAAAGAGCATAGCAGCCCGGGGCTGGGCAAATTGGTCCTGACATTTAAGATGAGAGTGACCAGCCTTACTCATCCCTGAGTGGCATTATGTTAGCAGTAAGCCCCAACCACCCCATGGATATAAACCTGCACTGGCTCAATCTGATTGGAGTGCCTTAACTACCTGCTAAACCACCAGGTGCCATAATTTGGTTATATGGTTACCACCCAGCATTGTAAATGGCTTCCTGGTGTACAGGAAACCACTTGGCTTTGCACTCAGTGTAGAGTCACACATAGGCAGAAGGAAGAGCAAAGAGTGAAAGAATTTATCTTTTCTTATTTCTTTTAAAAAGGTGAATAACATTTAAGAAAATGTTCATGGTTTACGCTCCCCATCAGTGCCAGGTATGAGCACTAGCTAAATCTGATTTACTTTAAATGAAGCATAACCATACCTGTGAAAGTTAATGTTTTAGTGTTTTTTCAATGGGGTGATAATGAACCTTATGAAAAAAAAATAACATTCACTCCAATATATGGTACCCAAACTATATTGTAATTGGATCCAAAATATGAATTATTGCTCAATCAATAAACCTGTCCATTTTTTTGTAAAGTTTAAATCACTTACAGGTACCAGCAATATGAAAAAAGCAATGTGTAAAAATCTTGCTAACTTTACTTCTTAATTAATGCCAATGGGCAAAAATCCTTATTGACATTTCTGCATGCAAAATGTTGTTGCTAGTTTTGGTTAGCCCCAGTCCTGCCAGGCCAGCAGGCCCATCTGCAGCTGGTTTGCAACTGCCCCTGTAATTTGTAATACAGTAATATACAGCTACTGTACCTTTTAAGAGGAAATTCAGTGTACACCAGACATCTGATGGCCTATCATTTTCAGGGGATGGTTGAACTGTAGTTGAACCACTTGAGTTCCACACCAATTCTGCATCAAGCTTCCTGCTATTCCTTTCAGTAATCCGCTTCTGCCTTTTGGTTGTGGATGATTCTGTAAATGATGATAGAGCCTGGATTATAGTTCCAAAACATGAACAGCACCATGGTAAAATAACTCTAACATGACCTCATTTGACACCCTGGTATTTAGGTATTTTACAAGTTGGCAATGTGCAGTTCAGGTTAGGTTATGTGAATTATTTTGGTTATTATTTCCAACTGGGATTATGGGGGTTCACTGATCCTGAGGGAGTACTGTATACTATACACATATAATATTCCTGAACTGTTTATTGCCTACTTGTAAAAACTTGCCAGTATTTATGCAGCCTTATGCAAATAGATATAACTTAACAAGTATCCTTACGTTACTGTGGGTAATGCTAACATTACAAAAATAATCATATCTCTCTATGTCTGCAAAGGATGATTAATTAAAAGTAAATGTTCTACATTACCATATTGGAAGCTGCCTCATAACTCATTTACTGTAAATTGTCTCAAGACCACACCACTGAAGTTTAAATTTTCCATAGTCCATGAAAATATGTTTAAAAATTCTGCTAGATATTTGCTCTGATCAACACAATCGTTAACAGTTATTTTAGATGACTTCCATCACTATGTATGTGCAAGCCATTTTACCTATGGTACCTACCTTCATTTTCATGTGTTCTTTGGCAGATTTATGTCTTGAACTGCATCAGGTTTCAGTAGGTGAACCTTAGCAGGTGGTTCCCTGGACAGAAGTTTGTATTTCAAATGTCTGGCATACTGGGACTGGCTAAAATGATAAGAGCAGACTCGGCCAGCATCTGGAGAAAATGTGTCTGCTCTTCTGCACAAACTTATCCATTTTTTTCTGATTTCACTGTTTTTTGGGAATCTATGGAGTTTATAAACAGTTCCCTTACTCCTCCCGCTACACCCATAGACGCTACAGCAGCCCATTTGTATTAAAAGTACTAATTAAAGCAAAAAAACAAATAAGTGAATCACCACCGTGGTTTAGTGTATCACCAGACATAAACAGAATCATAGCGCCAGCCTACGTCATAATGGCGCTCAGCCAATGAAATGCGAGATGCGCAGAACACCAAAAAAATGGTGATCTTATGAGTCTACCTTCTCTTTTTAGTTATTTTATCATGATTCTACATGTCTTGGTAAACTTATGAGATTTGCCAAGAGCAGAGACCACTCATCACTGAAATGCTCATTAACAAAAAACATCACCACATGAAAGAATATTTTTGACAGGCTGGTTTGCATTTGCATAAATTGGTCTTCCGTCCAGCAGTCCCTTACACACAGTCAATTCACTAATGAGTTCAGTGGAGTTGGCTTCCATATCTCCGTTAGTATCGTATTTCTGAGAAAGTAGTGCTTTATTGAAGCCTGTCATTGCCTTAGTTGTCTGGAATTTAATCTTTACCAAATACCGCTCTATCGGGTACGTTTATGTGAAGCTACAGAACGTGGTGAATATTTTTGGCATATCCGATAGAGCCTGGATTCCAGGGGCTTGAATGATGAGTGAATGGAAGCATGGCCCACTGGACTGGGCAAATCTGGGCTGTCTGGACATTGCTACTCCTCACCCTGCCCTAGGGTTGGAAAGGAGGTCCTGATGATGATGATGATGACCAAATACTGCCACTTGACATTTGTTTGCACATTTTGTGGGGACCGTCCCAAAGTTAGAATAATACATAACTCACTCTTCACTCATTCTTGGTGTGGGCGGATGTGCATAGGGTTCATTAAATAGAAAACCAACGTGGCTAGTGATCACAGCTTTGAGGTCCAATATTTGTTTGATTCTTATGATGTACCTTTATGTATATCCTGTATTATTATTATTATTATTATGATTCTCACTCTCATCTTAAATCACTCTCATCTTAATTGTCAGGACCAACTTGCTTAGCCCCGGGCTCCTACGTTCCTCATGGGACAACGTAGGATTGGACAATGGATGGATGGATGAATGGATTATTATTATTATTATTATTATTATGATTAAGATGATGATTATTATTGTTGTTATTATTATTATCATGTCTCTCTATTTTACAGTGTGGTGGGGAACAAGCACTGCAAAAGTCCTGGCTTGCAGCTCCTATAAACACTTTTGGAGAATGGCCTGGTATCTCCACACTCAGTCTGCTATATATTGTGTCAGGTATGTCTCTATCTGGTAACTTTATCCATTTTTCTATCTATCTGTGTCTATCTATCTGTTGCAAGGCACCTTATTCCTGTAAGGGGTGGCCACTAACAAATTGCCTCCATGTTACCCTGTCCTCTTCCCTCCCTCCAACTCACACCCTTCCTCTCTCATATCTCTCTCCATCCCATCCCTCCATCTCATCCTTGGTCTCCCCTCCCATCTCACCCACATGCACTCTTCTAGTCAGTCTCTCATTCCCTATCCTCTCCAGTCCATCCTTCCATCTCATCCTTGGTCTCCCCTCCCATCTCACTCATATGCACTCTTCTAGTCAGTCTCTCATTGTCCATCCTCTCCATTTCATATCATCCTTGGTCTCCCCCTCCACCCCACTCACATGCACTCTTCTAGTCAGTCTCTCATTGTCCATCCTCTCCATTTCATATCATCCTTGGTCTCCCCCTCCACCCCACTCACATGCACTCTTCTAGTTAGTCTCTTATTCTGCATCCTCTCCACTCCATCCCTCTCCTCATCCCCTCCACCTCACTCACAAACTCTTCTAGTCAGTCTCTCATTCTCCATCCTCTCCACATAGCCAAACCATCTCAGAGTATTTCTCTTAACATTTTCAACCACATCAACACCACAATACTCCTTTACTTCCTCATTTGTCAGTCTGTCTGTTTGTCTACTTAACACAGCATAAAATAACCATCTCTCCATCTTGACTCCTGAGATATACAGGATATTATTGCCAGAATATGAAGCATTTAAGTGAGGATATTTATGAGGTGGAGTCAGGATTCCAGGGGCTGGAATGGTGAGGGAGTGAGTGTGTAGTGCTACCTCCTGGTGATTCTACCCTGACTGACAAACCAAGTGGTCTTTTGTAGTCCAGGAACCATTTACTATGCCAGGGTGGTTGATATTAATACCTAGCATTAGTAATGACATGCTGCTCCATAACACAAAGGTATACGTGTACACAGAACAGGCGAAACTTGGAATGTGACACCCATAGACTTTCATGAAGGCAGCAAAATTTCTTAGGGAATTAATGGCTGATTGAAAGTTAGGTTAGGTCACTTTGGGCAGGGTTTGGTCTGATTAGGTAATTTTTGGTTGGGTTGGCTTCAGTTTGACTAGATATAGACGGATTAGGTTAGATTGCTTTAGAATATGTCGGTTTTGATAGGTTTTGAGTTGGGTTTTATTTGGTTGGGTTAGGCTGGGTTAGGTTTGGTTGGATTAGGTCATTTTAGGCTTGACTGGATTGGGTTAGGTCGGGTATGGTATGGTTAAGTGAGACTAGTTAGGATTAGGCAGGGTTAGATGCAGTTAGGCTGCATCAGAATTAGTTAGGTTAGGTATGGAGAGGTTATGAGAGGCTGAAAGAGTGCATATGATGGGAGCAAGAAAGAGGAAGGAGAAAATGAGTTAATGACAAAGTGTAAGATGGTGAATTGAAGTAGGAAATGCAAATGTGGAAGACAGGAAGACAAAAGATTATTAATGAGAAGCAGTGGAAAATAGTGATTTGAAAGCAGGAAATGCATACATGAAAGGCAAGACAATGCTTGATAGTGTCCTGGTACCAACACAGACGTCAGGCAGTGAAATCTGAACAGTGATAGTGAGGTAAGCAAAGAATATTTACACTCCCACTATATTTTGCATTCTGAAGTAAGGCGAAGAGCTGTGAAATACAACACTTTCTGTTTAAATTTTAACAACTGAACAGAAGACAGAGCTGTGAAATAACTATGCACCTCACATTTCAAGAAATATATTATATTTTAACTTTTTTTTTTAGCATAAACATATATTTTGGATACTCAGAACTATCATACACGCTGAAATGTATAGGGAAATATTGTTTGGTTTCAGTTTGATGGATGGGAGAGAGTTCGTTACCTTTCTGTTTGATTTAGTTCAGGAAGACAGCTGTTCAGGAGAGGAGCATAAACACCCCAAAGAGAGAGAGAGAGAGAGAGAGAGAGAATAATACAAAAGGTAAAATGAGTACCTTGGAAAGTTGTGTGGTTACCCAGATGATAGAGTGGCCTTGTATCCCAGGAAGGTTTAGGAAATGTCACAGACACAAAGGTCAGTTGCACAGAGGAGCACTGCAGCATAATTATCTCTGTATCTATCAGACTGTCTGTCAGGCTGTCCGTTTATTCTTCTGTCAATGTTCCTGTTTATCTACCCAGCCATTTTTTGATCCATTATTGCCCCCAGCTTTACAAACAGATAGGGAGCTGTATTTGGTGGCCAACTGTAGGGGTCTGAAGGAAGGGGAAAAGCTAGGACAGAAGGAAATAGCTTACTAGTAAAATGATCGGGGTTGGGTAGGAGGTGGTGTTCCATAATTTTCAAATACCCCCTCTAAAATATGGAGATGGTCTGTCTGAGTGAGGAAATAGCATTGGTTGGCTAAAGAATCAAGTCTAACCCTCTGTACATATCCCTTGAAATGTGGACCCCCAAATTTAGCATTTTACCCTCCCAGAACGCCTCCCGATAGTCGTAAATTTTGAAATCCAACACAGGAGACCAAATATGTGGCTTTTTATTTACAGGAGACAGTAGGCATAAACAGCAAAATAGTTCTTAACAGCAAACATACATTTCAGATAGAATAATGCTAGGATTTAAGTCCATAATGTTGAGTTTGAAGGAGTCGAAGTCCACAGTTTGTGTCATGGTACATAGCCTGTTTACAGACAGTTAGTTCTCCTGGCTCAGAATTGTGTCCATGGCTTGACTAAAGTCATTCAGGGTTACCTCTGTATTACAGGTAATGTTATTAAGATACAGCTTAAGATTGGCTGCATACATGTTCATTGCCCTGCTCCCAGCTCATACCCCCCTCTCTCATATACCTCTCCACTCCATCTCATCTCCTTGGCCTCCCTCCCCCTCTTCCCCCCCCTCCACCTCACTCACATACACTCTCCTTGTCAGTCTCTCATTCTGGTGAGAAAAAAGAGTGGATGTGAGGGTACAAAGATTTAACAAACATGTGAGAAAAGAATAGACAGGATTATCTCCCACCCTCCACACCATCCAGGAAGGGAGGGAGGCAGGAAGAAAGGTAGGGAAGTGTTTTTAAAATGATCAAGCATTAGAATTTTTATAGGAAAGGGAGAAGCTGTGCATTAAATAATCACTAATGTACACTTATAAATAAATAAATAAAGTTTCAATATGTAAGTGTCTGACCCATAGGGCATGATTTATTTATTTATTGATTTTTTATAGCCAAGATTGAGGTCATAGTAACAGACATTTACAGGAAGTCATGCATTACCAGCAGATTCCCTTTGACCTTGTCTGTTTATCTACCTGTATCTATCTGTATAACTTACCAGACACGTTAATCCTTCAAGGGGTGGCCACAGACAAATCGCCTCCATGTCACTCTGTCTTCTGCCATTCACAACTCCTCTTATATCTCTCACCACTCCATCCCACCATCTTAGCCTTAGTTTGCCCTAATACCTCACTCATACAGTCTCCTGGTCAGTCTCATTCTCTGTTCTCCACATGACTGAACCATCACAGAGTATTTCTCGTAACATCCACATCACAGTGCTTGTCACCTTCATCATTTGTCGTTGTTTTTCCATATAATTCCACATGCACCTCTCATATACCTCTTTTTCATTCCACATGCTCCTCTCAGATAACATTTTTTCACTCTTTGCCACTCTTCCACTGCTCTCACCCTTGACCTGTGTCCTTTCACCAGGGATGAGACCAGCATGTTAACCCTGTGGAGGAGTCTGGTACTACCCAAGCTTGAATAAAAGTTCCGTAGCAAGAGGGGAAGATCCTGCCACGTCAAAGGATATTTCACAAACGTGTTAACCTGCACCGTAGAAGTCGTCAAGCCGAAATCAGACGCCTTCCTGCGAAAGATGGGAGACACACCACCTCTTGCCTCATACTGCGACAGGCTAGGGTATTTGCAAGAATATATTGATGCCATGGCACTGCGTAACTGAGGCTTAGTGGCTGAGATCTCCATAGGGTGTCATAAGGTAAGGCTAAGCTTCACTTCCATATGATAGAGTAGGGATCATTGTACTGTAATAAAGTTTCTCCCTCTTTCTCTCTATCTCTATCTGTTTATCTATCTACTTGTCTTTTTCTCTCTCTCTTTGTCTTTCTAAGCTCACTTCCCTGTTCCTTTTGACCTTCTACTATCTCATATTCTCCATCAGCTCTGCCTACACAGTGTCAGTCATCAGTAAACTCCATGTAGGGTTATTGCCTTGGGTGTGCTGTGTGGCAAATCATCTGTGCTGCACCATCTGTCTATCTGTCTATAGCCCGACGCCCTAATCCCACAAAGGGTGGCCACAGACAAAATGCCTCCAAGTTGCTCAGTCACCCACCATTTTACTACCCTCCTCTCAACTCACTCCCCCCTCCCTCGTATGTCACTCAACTCCATCCCTCCACCTCATCCTTGGCCTCTGCACCATACTGTCACATATAAACAGACTGTCAGGATTATAAAACGAAAGCAAAAAAAATTATATTTATGGAGGGGTAAACAGCACCCTTAGAAACGAAACTGTTTGTGCAGGTACATGGCTGAAAATTCTGGTCAGTACCTGGTGTGACTAGTTTCGTTTTTGAAGGCTCCAATGTGCATGTGTCAGCCTTGGCCACCTAATGGTGGCTCTCCATGCTGCTCAATCTCTGGCAGCCTCCCTGTTCAGTCCCTTAACCCTGAGGTCACACTTAATGACCTTGTCCCAGGTCCTTTTTGCTGTACCCCTTGCAACCCCACCCCTAAAATTAACTCTTCTCACTTTCTGCACTCAGTTATCATCCCCCATCCTCTCCACATGCCCAAACCACCTCAATCTACTTCTCCTCATCACAACAACAATACACTCCAGTCCCACCTCACCTCTCAACTCTTCTGTCGTAAACCTAGCTCCCCCAGGCCTTGCACTCAGGGATGCACTGCACATCCACCTAATCATTGCCATTTCTGTACATTTAAGCCTGTGAATATCCTCTTCCTTTGCTGCACAGGTCTCACTACCATACAGCATTACACTCGTAGCACGTGTTTCATACAAAGTCCCCTTAGCTCATGTGAAATCTTTTGTGATTGAAAGTGTTTAGAGAAGTACTTTGATGTGGTTTGGCCAAGTGGAAAGGATGGAGAATGAGAGACTGGCTAGTAGAGTGTATGAAAGTTAGACTGGCTGAAAGAGTGTGTAAGAGTCTGAATAGCTGGAAGAGTTTTTTTTTAATGCGAGGAAGAAGGAACCACAGTCTGAGCCCACATTAATGTTCCTTCCAAGAAAGAAACAAAAACAATACAAAAGAGAGCCAAATTCAAGATCCGTTCATTTCGAGGTGGAAGGGGAGACCAAGAATGAGATGGAGGGATGGAGTGGCGAGATGTATGAGACAGAGGAGTGTGAGTTAGAGAAGGGTGAACCAAGTAGAAGAGGACAGGGCAACATGGAGATCTGTTTGAGTCAGGTGGAGGGGGAGACCAAGGATGAGATGGAGTGGAGAGAGATCGGAGAGCGGATGTTGAGTTGCAGGGAGGTCAGTGAAATAGCAGAGGACAGGGCAATATGGAGATTTGTTTGTGGTCACCCCTAATGGGATTAAGGCGTCTTGCAACAGATAGACAGACATCAGATGAGTTAAAGCTAAGGACTAACCCCTCAATGTTGCACAAATGAACCTGTGTGTGTGTGCAAATTTTAAGGGTACAAATAAATGAGAAAAGTAATCTTGAAGTATAAACACAGCCTCAGTAGTTGACTAAATTATACCCAGCAAGGAGATATCATGTAGATGGTTAGTTCTGCACTTTCTGAGGTAAAAATATAGAAGTGATCTTTTTTTTCTTCTGTCTTTGTATGCCCACCATGTCATATATAATTAGGGATTTTTTAGTTTCATCATATAAGTTGATTATTGTTGCAACAGGAGTTAGGGTACAAAAATGTACATGAAAACATTATTGTGATGAGGATTGATAGATTGAGATGGTTTGGGCATGTGGAGAGGATGGAGGATGACAACTGGTATGGTGAGAGATGTTGATGAAGAGTTGAGAGGAAGGATGGAACTGAAGTGTATTGATGTTGTGATGAGGAGGGGTAGCTTGAGACGGTTTGGGCATGTGGAGAGGATGAAAGATGACAACTGGGTGTGGAGGGTGAGAGGTGTGAACGTTGAGGGTAGAGTTGAGAGGAAGGATCGGACCGAAGTGTATTGGTGTTGTGATAAGGAGGGGTTGATTGAGATGGTTTGGGCATGTGGGGAGGATGGAGGATGGCAGTTGGGTGGGGAAAGTGAGAAGTATGAATGTCAGGTAGGGTTGTGAGAGGCAGACTGAAAAAGACCTGGGACGAGGTTATAGAGTGTGACCTCAGGGATAAGGGACAGAATAGGGAGGCTGCCAGAGATCAAGTAATGTGGAGAGTTGCCATTAGGTGACCAAGGCAAATGTATGCAATCAGGTTGGAGCCTTTATAAACAATATGATATGACACAATCTTATTGCACTTGCCCTTGCCAGTATGATGCTTTAAGTTTAATAAGGGGTAAATCTACCAGGCATCACCCCCTTTTGTGTGTGTGTGTGTGTGTGTGTGTGTGTGTGTGAGAGAGAGAGAGAGAGAGAGAGAGAAAGAGTGCTGAGTCTGTTCCTGAATGTTGTTAAGTCTGATTCCTTTATTTGTTTTGAAAGACACATTAATTCAGTCTATGGTAACATTTTTTTTTTTCACTTTTTTATCACTGTACCCGGGTATTTGAACTCTCTCACCAATTCCAGTCTCTCTCCATTTACTGTGACATTGCACTGGGAGTCACCTTCTCACTCAATAACCATCACTTTACTCTTTTCTACATGTACTCTCAAGGCACGACGCTTACAGACATCAGCAAAACTCTGCACTAGCGTACCAAGTTCTTATCCGGTACTTGCAAGCAGTACTGCATCATCAGCATACAACAAATTTGAGATATTCCATCCATCACCATTCATTACCAATGCCATCCCTCTCTCCATTACTCATGTTTTCACTTCTGCCATCACCCTTTCCATATATACATTGAACAACCATGGGGACATCACACAACCTTGTCGCACGCCCACACTGATTGTGAACCATTCACTTAGATGCCCATTAACCCGGACACATGCTTCACTACCATCATAAAAACTCTTGATGGCACCTAACAGCTTACCCTCTACACCTTACATGCACAAAACTTTCCACAATCCTTCTCTGTCCACTTTGTCATATGCTTTTTCCAGATCCATGAATGCCATAAATTCCTTATGGTCCTTCTCACAAGCCTTCTCTACTATCTGTCTCACTGCAAATACTTGATCCACACATCCTCTGCCACTCCTAAAGCCACCCTGTTCATCACTCTCTAAGACTTTTGATATCTCTCTTAATCTCACTATAATAATTCTTCCATATACCTTCCCTACCACACTCAGTAAGCTTATGCCACGATAATTCTTACACTCACTTCATTCACCTTTATTTTTGTACAGGGGTACAATCACAGCCTTTTTCCACTCTGCAGAAACAGTTTCACTCATCCATGTCTTCTTACATATCTCCAACAAGCACTTCATTCCATTCTCTCCACTACATTTAAGCATCTCTGCATACACCTCATCAACCCTAGCTGCTTTCCCATTTTTCAGCTGCTTCACAGCACTCTTCACCTGTGTGAGTGTCACGTCTCCTGGCACTGCATACCTTCTCTGCACACCCCCAAAACCAATCATGTTTACAGCTGCTCTGCTCTCTCTATCCCTATTCATCAGGCTTTCAAAATATTCTTTCCATCTGGTCCTTACTTCATCTCCATGGGTTAATAATCTACCACCTGCATCCTTCATACCATCCCATTTCTTACTGCTTTCACTTCTACATTTCCGCACCTCTTTCCAGAATAACTTTTTATTTTCAGAGTAGTTTGCATTAATTTTTCTTCCTAGATCCTCATTTACCTCCTCCTTTTTCCTCATCACTAGTCTCTTTACGTGCTTCTTGCTCACAACATATTCAGTTCTTATTTCAACTGAACCCCTATCCTGTAACCACTTTAGCCACTTCTTCCTCTTTTCCTCCACCGCTCTCTTTACCTCCTCATCCCACCATGCCATACCTTTCTTCTTTGTTGTTACTCTTGCCACACCACATACCGCTTTAGCATTCCAAACTAAGCAATCCCTATATGCTTTCCACAGTCTGTCCAGATCCAATTCATTCCAATTCAGTAATTCTAACTCGTCCTCTACTTTGGTCCTGTATTCATCTGCCATTTCTTTGATCCTCAGCTTCTCAACTTTCAGTCTTTCTCCCTGACTGCTTCTCTCTCTCCTGAGCATTCTGCATCCATTTCATGACACTTAGTCAGGACTAGCATCTTATTCTAGTGTAAATTTGTTGTTACAGCTCAGTATTCAGGATGGAGAGACAGAAATTGTAGGCCAAATTACAGTCAAATGGGTCTAGGTAAGTAGCAGAGCGGTGGTGGAAGTGCAATGCCAGGCAGAGTAAGACTGAAATTGTAGGCAGGATGGTTGGCTGTGTCTGCCCTACTTACCAAACCTGATGTGTTGTAATTCTGAGAAGGTTCTTCAGTTTCCTCAGAGAGTTCGTTACAGTTGACATTTGATTGATGAAATTAATTGACCATATGCTCATTTTGGACCGTACAAGGAAATGAAAAATATTGACATTGATAATATTCATAGAATCAGCAAAACTTAAATTTAAAATAAATATATAAACATCATGTGATGGTAACTTTGACATAATATCAAGAACTTGTTAAAACACTATAATGCTTTGATTTGGTTATAAATAATGTGAATGATAACCTGTCTTGATGTAATGCTGCCTACTTCTTCCTTAGCCTTTATCATTCTTTTTCTGTGCTTGTCCTCCTCTCTTCCTATTTCTCCCATCTTTCCTGTCACTTCTTATTGCTTTTCTTTCCGTTATAGGTGGCTTTACATTGAGTGACAAGCCAAATGGTTTCCTGTAAGCCAAGAAACCATTTACAACACTGGGTGGTAACCATATAACCAAACCATATGTGCTTCCTACGTGTCAAGTGGGTTGGTGGAGGGTTAGTGCCCCTCCCTGTAAAACAAATAACTCAGAGTCAAATGGCCACCCCGTACGGGATTATGGCATCTGGCAATAGATAGATAGATAGTAATATGTAAACTCTCAAATGCAAGAGTTAACCATTACATTCAGTACTTCATGTATGCAATAGGTCAACTCTGGAACTGTCTTTGTATTTCCTACTGTCTGTGATCTTTAGTGTTTTAAATACAGTGTGTCCAGGCATCTTGAAATGATTGGGTCTTGAATATGGCTTCTGTTATTGTGTTTTTATTTTTTCTTGGAGGGAACAATCTTGTGGGCTTGTAGCCTTGTGTTCCTTCTGTGCATTAAAAAAAAAAAATAAATAAAAAAAAATCAATCTATTGCCAGACGCCTCCAGGGGTGGCCACAAACAAATTGCCTCCATGTCACCTGTTGTTGTCCCCAAATGATATTGTTCTTGATGCCACCAGATACGTTTCTTACCAGGTAAACTTAAGGTTCAGAAGGAAAGGACTAATTGTGTAATATATTTTTCAGGTGCGTGAGTTGATTGTCAGCCGTGGAAGCTGCCTAGAGAGAGGCAGAAAGAAGAAGAAGAGGAATCCCCAGCTAACTTGAAACTGTAATGGACGTTAACCCCAACACCTGCCTGTACGATGTGGTAAGTGTGTGAATGTGATGCCTCTTTGATCTTGTTATTGCATCAGGCCCATCAGGATATGAATCTGTGTGTGTGTGTGTGTGTGTGTGTGTGTGTGTGTGTGTGTGCATGTGTGCGGGCTTATAGTGAAGGTATGTGTGGCATGTTACCATAGGGCACGTGTGGTTTTGTTGCTTTCATGTATCTCGGTTTGTTTATCTGTGGGTGAAGCGATGAAAGTGAATCAAAAGGTAGATTCTGAAATATAGTGGACTGCAGGCTGATGTTGCTCTTCTCCTGCAGTCCACCATCCTATCTATCTGTCTGTCTATTACCAGACGCCTTAATCCCGTAAGGGTTGTCCACAAACAAATCGCCTCCATGTCGCCCTGTCCCCCGCCATTTCACTGCCCTGCTCCCAGCTCACACTCCTCTCTCTCATATACCTCTCCACTCCATTCCTCCATCTCATCCTTGGCCTCCCCCTCCCTCTCCTCCCCTCCACCTCACTCACATACATTATCTTCATTAGCCTCTCACTCTCCATCCTCTCCACCATCCTCCTTATTTGAAATTGTGGGGTGAGGGAGGTTGTATATTAGTGTCACCAGGTGAAGGCATCCCTCTTTAGCCTCAGTTCTTTTTTTATTTTAATTTACACAGTTGGTGGATTTATACAAACCAAGGATGAACATATTTTTTTTTTTCCATCCTCCTCCAAGCAGAGATAGGGAAGGTGTTGAGGGATGTTTAAATACCTGGGCAGCTCCACCACTCACACATCAGTGCCACCACATGAAGGCACCTTAGACTAAAAGGAAGTCTAGTATTGGACCTTATGTTGTATATGTGTTGGTCAGGAAATTATATTCATCTTGGACATGTGTTAGGAGTGTAATGCTGGATGGTAGTGAGACATGGGCAGTAAAGGAAGAGGATATTCATTGGCTCAGACATACAGAGGACAGTGATTAGATGGATGTGTTGTGTGTTCTTGAATGCTACGCCTGGGAGGGCTAGGTTTACAATGGAAGAGTTGAGAGGAAGGAAGGAAGGGACTTGAATGTACTTTTGATTTCACTTCTGTAACCCAGGAACACACTTACACCTGTGAGTGGTAACCATTTTTGTGAGGTGAACCATTTTATGAGGTGACGTGGAGCCAACTATGGTGCCTCTGTTAACTCTTCAGCCAACCATCTGGGACAACACACTCATAAATAATCCTATTTATCAGGTCAGTGACTAACTTCACCCCTATATCGCCTGAGGCCTTCAACATTTCGGCAGTCAACCCAGACACACCTGCTGCCTTCCCCACCCTCATCCTGCCTATTGCCTCACTCAGAGTAGCAGCATCAATCAAAGGGCAAGGGCCAGACACTGGATCTGCTGGCTCCAAGCCTTCCCTGTCCCAGTCAAACTCCTCATTCAACAACCGGTTATAATGCTCTCCCCATGCATCTTTAATATCCCCACTGTTCACCACTACCCTTCGTTCATCATTCTTCACACACTGCTCACCTATAATATCCCAATTATCCCTCTTAACCTGACCTGCCACCCTGAATATCATATTTTTCCATTCCCCATGATTTATGTTATCAAGTAATAGTCTCTGTGACTCAGACTTCGCCCTGTATACCTCTCTTCTAGCCCTCCGTTTGGCAGCCAGATATTCCTCTTTGGTACCACCCTTCTTTCATTCCTGGAAAAGCCTTCTTTTCTCCTTAACTGCAGCTTCTACACCCTCATCCCACCACCAAGTTACTTTATGTCTTGGTGGTCCTCGTGTCCAATCGCATTTTATATCAGTAACTCTCAAGAAATTGTTCTTGAGGGCTCTGTACTGTTCATTAATGCCTCTGTCTACAGCTCCCTGTTCAGCCACCACTCTCCTCAACTCGCTATAGAAGGCGTCCCTTACTACTTCGTTTTCCAGCTTCCATATTTTCCTCCTAGGTACATAAGTCCTCTTTTTCATCACTCGTTCTTTAAGCACCGTATCACAAGTCAATAGTTTGTGCTGCTGCACACACTCCTCACTTCCTATAACTTTTACATCCCTCTCCTACCTCCTATCAGCCCTCCTGACCAGGAAATAATTTATCTGACTGCTATTTCCCCAAATAAATTACAAGAGAATATCAATGTGCCATATGTGGAAATAAACTGATAAGGAAGAGGTGCATGGGAGCCTCTTCGCTGATCACAGTGAGTCCCAATACAATATGTGAACAAGTTACTGTAACTTGGCCTAAAACTGCTACCTCTATAGTTTGAATGCTCAGCTGTAAAAAAAATTAACACTAGAATCTGATGCTAGTTATAAGAAAGTGCTATAGAAAGGATATAGGACCTCAGCACTGTCTTTTTCTGCCTCTGGGCTATGTCAAGTTAAGGAAAAAGAATTAGTGTGTAGAAGACAAGTCACGTCCTGACTAACCATCATCAACATCCTGGTCTCTCTTTCCCACCACAGAATGGTGTGAGGTAGGGTCTAGAAAGAAAGAAAAACCTTTACAGAGTGGAACTATAAAACATCCTAAATCCATCCATCCATCCATCATCCAATCCTGCATTGCCCCATGAGGACCATAGGAGCCCGGGGCTAGGCAGCTGCTCCTGACATTTAAGATGAGAGTGAAACATCCTAAATAATAACATAAAAAACCAAAGAACCATAGATATTAGCATTACAACTAGACCAAAAATAGGTAAATAATCAGGAAACAGTTCTGCACTATTAATACTCTGAGAATAAAGGCCATAATTTTAAAAATGAGAGAGACAAGGTTACGACAGACCTCAAACATTCCGTGATCATTTGTGGAGCATCTTTCAGTATAGTACCTAGTGTGCCTATATGTCTTATTCCAGGGCACAACCAACAGTGAGGCAGGGTTTGTAACAGCCACTGACATATTACCCCCTTCAAGGTAGAAAGAATGATAGATGACTAGAAAAGCCCTTGGTGGAAGTACCTGATCAAAAAATCTCTCACTCTCTATCAGGAAATCAAACTGACACACACATAAGTGGGCTTTCATCTCAAGTAGACATTAAACCATTAAATCCACATACTATATAGCTGAACAGCTGATTAAAACTAGGAGCTGCAAGAATATTACCATATAACCTTAACTTCATTAATGCACATCTCAGCAGCCAAGTATTAATCTATTCCATTACACCTTAGTATTCACTCATGTTATCTATAAAGTTTTTAATATCTACACAGTTTACATAAATAACATGCAAGAGAACAATTCCATCACTGTTAACTGTCTTGTGCACCTAAACTCCATGAATCCAGGAATGTATTTCTATATTATTCATCCCACCTTCAAACTGAGACTCTGAACTGGAAGAATTTAATATAGCCTCCACCAACATCTTCACTAACAGACGATCTTCTGACGAAAATCATCGTCACGAGGTAGCAGAAAGAATGGTTATGTCGTTGGATTCATGGGGTTAACATTATCATCTGTATCATATCAGTACTGTGTATCTTTTTAATATCAACATATCTGGTGAGCAATAATAATAATAATAATAATAATAATAATAATAATAAAATCAATAAAATGATAAAAACAATAGAGAGTGTATGTGAGTGAGGTGGAGGGGGGAAGAGGGAGGGGGAGGCCGAGGATGAGATGGAGGGATGGGGTGGAGAGGTATATGAGAGAGGGGGGTGTGAGTTGGGAGCAGGGCAGTGAAATGGTGGGGGACAGGACGATGTGGAGGCGATTTGTTTGTGGCCACCCCAAATGGGATTGAGGCGTCTGGCTATAGATCGATAGATAGATAATAGCCTCATCTATTGATTCTCAAAAGTAACAATTCATCCTAAGTAATTCCCTAGCACTCAAAACATGTTTATACCTTTAAAAGAACAGTGACACCACTCGACATACAAAGCAAACTACACTTGCAGAAATGGCAGCTACTAAACCCTGTAATAACAAATTAAAAACAAAGAAGGCAACAATAATGAAGACAA
This sequence comes from Coenobita brevimanus, assembly GCF_032717465.1. Classification (NCBI taxonomy): domain Eukaryota; kingdom Metazoa; phylum Arthropoda; class Malacostraca; order Decapoda; family Coenobitidae; genus Coenobita; species Coenobita brevimanus. The sequence goes on from NC_137038.1 coordinate 26,924, forward strand.
ACTCTGATGAAATTAAAGGAGACTTAATGATTCTGTTTTTGTCTGTGGCACAGGGACACAGGTGCGGGAGTTAAAGATGAAGAGGATGACCCCCCAGTGCAGGGACCAATGCCCTTCGAGCCTGACGATGCTCCCTGGAAGAAAGAAGAGTCTGGCATCAGGAAGCTGTGAGTTGATATTTCTCTCTTTCTCTCTATCTCTCTTTAGTACATATACAGTATATATATATATATATCAATCAATCAATCAATCATTTCCTGTGGCACCCCACGGGATGCATAGGGCCTCAATGAACTCTCTCCACCAATATTTGTCTCTTGCCATCTCCTTCAGGTCCCACCAACACTCCTCTCCTGCTTCTTTTTTCATTGTCCTCAACCAAGGTTTCCCTCGGCCTACCTCTACCTCTTCTTCCTCTAGCAATCCACTCTGGCACATCCTGTATTAAACAACCTTCTTTTCTGTATATGTGCCCCAGCCACTTCCAGCGAGACAGTCTCACATATTCATTAACTGGTTCCACTCTCGTAATATCCCTTACTCTTTCATTTGTAACTCTGTCTTGCCACTTTACCCCAAGAATCCTTCTCAGTATTTTATTCTCAAATCCTAATACTTTCTGATCTGTTGCAATTGTACTGTACCATGACTCATGCCCGTAAATTAAAATGGGTCTAACCATGGACTTGTAAATTTTCACTTTAGTATGTACCGAAAGCATATTATTATTCCAAACAGATTTCAACATTCCAACAGCTCCCCAAGCCTGTCTAATCCTCTCCTCAGTTTCATTGTTTAATGATCCATTAGATGATACAATCGTTCCCAGATATTTAAAGTTTTCTACATTCTTCACCACATTATTCCCAATTACACAATCGATTTGGTTCTCCACGTTCATATTAATAATTTCAGTCTTTCCACAGTTTATTACCAATCCCACTTTTTCTCCTTCCTCCACCAGACAATCAAGCACCCTCTGCATCTCGTAAATACTTCCGCAAATCAGTACAATATCATCAGCATAGACCAAATCCATCAGCTTCTTATTTTCGTTCCAGTTAATTCCTGCACCTGTTCTCCTTACAACCTTTTTCATAACATAATCCATAACCAAAACACACAACAATGGCGAAAGAACTCCTCCTTGAATCACTCCTGACCTAACTTGAAATGGATCACTCAAAGAACCACCCACCATTACCTTACAAAAAGTACCTTCATGCAGGCTTCTAATAATATTTACAAACTTTTCTGGTATACCATAGAATCTCATAATTTTCAACATAGCTCCACGTGAAACACTATCAAACGCCTTTTCAAAATCCACAAAACACATGTTAAGTGGCATTTTCATCTCATTAGCTTGTTGCATTAGATGCCTTACAATAAAAATCCGATCATTACAACCTCGACCCTTTCTAAATCCCGCTTGTTCTTCTCTTAAAATTTTATCAATTACTGGCTCTATTCTGTTCAACAAGAGTTTAGAAAAGACTTTTGCAACTACAGGTGTCAAAGTTATCCTCCTCCAGTTGCCACACACACTTAAATCTCCCTTTTTTGGTATTTTTATAATCACTCCAATTTGCCACTCTTCTGGAATTCCAGCATTTTCCCAAGCCACATTAAAAAGTTTCAAAAGTGCATTCATCAACTCGTCATTTTCCACCTTAAGCATTTCAGGGAATATTCCATCCTCACCTGGAGCCTTAAAATTCTTTAACTCCTTTATAGATTTTGCTACCTCTTCCAAAGTTATATCCCCTGTTTCTATCTGCAAATCTTTCTCGGCTGGCAAAATGTCCTCTTCAGCTGGGATTGGTCTATTTAGAACAGATTCAAAGTGCTCTTTCCATCTTCCTTTTATATCCAAATCTTTAGTCATCAAATTACCATTTCTATCTCGTACAGGTATTTCCTTCCTTCTCTTTTCAGTCCCAGTTAACTCCTTTATGGCTTGATACGCTGCTGTTGTGCTCTGACCGTCATTTCTACTTAATTTCTGTCTCTGTCGCCTTTTCATCATATAGTCTCCTCTTATCACGTCTAACGAGTCTTTTTACTTCAGAATGTAAACTCCAATACTTTGCTCTAAGTACTTCAACTACCTGGCCATCAACATGTTGTTCTTCACTTCTTAATTTAGCCTCTTTCCTTTTCTGAATTACATTCCATGTTTCATCTGACATCCACTTTTTCCTTCTCACTTTTCCCTTTTTCTTAATAGTAACCTTAGCACTCTCATGCAAAACCTCTTTTACCTCTCTCCACATTTGATTAATATCATTGTCTTCAGATTCCATCAAAGTCTGCAGGACTAGAAACTTGTTTCTACATTCGCACCGAAACCTTTCCCTCGTGCTCTCATCACTTCTCAGCTCATCAAAATCATAATTATTACCTCCTGTACAATTACCATTAACGTTTCTCTTAAGTTTTATTTTAATCTTTGACACAACAAGTTGATGATCACTACCTATATCTGCCCCCCTCCTTACCCAAACATCTTGCAAATAACTCCTATGCCTTCTGCTAATTGCAATGTGGTCATTCTGGTTACAATATTTACCACATGGTGAAATCCAAGTAGTCTTATGTATTTTTCTATGCTCAAAGATAGTTCCACCAATTATAAGGTCATTTGCCAAACAAAAGCTTGCAAGTCGCACCCCATTTTCGTTTCTTATACCAACACCCTCCTTACCCATACAATCTTCAAAGCCATCCCTACTACTGCCAACAATCGCATTAAAATCACCAATGCAAACTAACACATCATGTCTTGCCACTCTATTCACTACATCCTGCAGCTTCTCATAAAAGTCATCCTTCATTTCATCAGCAGCCTCATTTGTCGGAGCGTACCCTACAACCATACTGATATTACCATGGTCAGATTTTAAGCGAGCATAAAGCAAGCGCTCATTAACTGGTTCAAACTCACATAGTGCCTTGCAAGCATCTCTACTCAGCAGTAAGCCTACTCCTTGGTAATGATTTCCATCACTCCTACCAGAAACCAACATAGTAATACCATCTTCCAAATTCATTTTATCAGCTCCAAGCAACCTCGTTTCTGTCAGAGCACAAATATCCATCTTGTATTCCTTGAACACTGAAATACGTTCTTCCATTTTACCAGCCTGATTGAGAGTTCGAACATTCCAGTTTCCTATTCTTAAGGTTCTTTTTGGATTTATGAACTTATTTTTACACCGTGGGATTCTTAGCACCCCCTGCCCACTTAAGGGCTGCACGGAACTGAGGGCCATTGCTTCGTCACCAGAGTTCATCAAGATTTCTTAAGCAGTAAAATATTTTACCCTGGAGCCAATGCCAGTGACTCGCAGGAACCAGACAGTGGAGAGAGGAAATTAACTAAATGAAAGTAAAATGCACAGGGTTTGGACAGACAAAGTACAAGGGAAAGAAAGAGAGCAAAAAGAATGTAGATAAAAGTGTCCCTTTTAGTTGACTCTTATGACAAGCAGAGAATACTGAGGAAGTATTCTATCCCCCTTCCCCAGGGAGGATATATATATATATATATATATATATATATATATATATATATATATATACACATACACATACAGTATATATACTGTATATATATACTGTATATATATATATATATATATAGATAGATAGATAGGTAGATAGATAGATAAATAGATAGGTAGGTAGGTAGATAGATAGATGATAGGTAGATATTGAGTACACAGTACTGTTTATATGTACTGTATGACCCCCAATGTGTACTTATTCACGAAATCGTCCATTTTCATATGTGTTTATGAAATCTGACTTAAAACTGATGCTATTCTCACGATTTATCTATGTTTCCATTAATTCTAACATATCATTCTAACTCACTAAACAATAATATTTTGAAACTGTCTGATTCTGTCACACCTCCACTAGAAGATGAGTTTTCTTCTGATGTTATTCATCATAATCTCCCATGTCTTGATCACTTTGGGAACCTCCCTTATGGTGGAAGGCTGTAGGAGAAATGCCTTGAGGTTCACTGGTGATTTATTTTAATTTGTCCTTTTATTATTTTATTGGAGGGTCAAAGACTGACGAAGAGAGTGTATGTGAGTGAGGTGGAGGGGGAAAGAGGGAGGGGGAGGCCGAGGATGAGATGGAGGGATGGGGTGGAGAGGTATATGAAAGAGGGGTGTGTGAGTTGGGAGCAGGGGAGTGAAATGGCGGGGGACAGGGCGACTTGGAGGCGATTTGTTTGTGGCCACCCCAAACGGGATTGAGGCGTCTGGCAATAGATAGATAGATAGATAGATTTTTTATTTATTTATTTATTTATATTTTTTTGCATGAGGATTGATGTAGCAGTTGATCAGTCACAAACCCTACCACACCTTAGCTAAAGCTAAGAAAAATGACTATAATTCTGCTGCCAGTGTACAACCTAGTTCTTACACATCTGTTTTCCTGTGTCTTTTATGTACAGGCACAACTTTGCACATCTGTGAGGATTGTGGCATTCACAACTTAACTCATTTAACTCATTTGTGAGGATTGTAGCATATCCTGCAGTACATTATGCACTAAACAGGCATTTCCTTAATGACTTCTGTGTTTCAGCACTTGACAACTTTTATATTTAACAAAAACACAGCCTTTGTCTCCTCTCCCTGTCTATCTTCATACAGTTTTTTATTTTTTATATTTTTTAATGTATCTGTCTCTGGACATGGCTGTTATGCATATTTCCAAGGCCTAGAAGTCCACCTACCATGCACCAGGTAGGGGTCATCAAATAATCATACTGTCCACCACCTCTGGGGCATTACATTCAGCACTGGTATGATAGTGAACATGTATTTAGGATGTCAGGGGGTCTCGTGGGAGAGCAGTGAAAAGTATTATGGAAGCCAAGATCCTCAAACCATTCTCAGCAACAGGTGGAATAAAAAACCACAACCACGTACAGTAGTTCCTAGCCCACTGCTTTATCTATTCAGCCACCATCACCACCTACTATCAGTCCCTGACCTGGTTTACCCTGTGAACTTTTCACCTTTGGCCTGCTGGGACCCCTTGGGTCCTGCCTGATACCAACGGAAACAGAGGGGCATGCAGGAGGTAGGGCAGAGGGCAGGCAGGGTGGTGAAGGCAGGATTAGGAAACTGGTGAAGGGATAGGAAGGGTGTTTGTGTCTCTCAGCCATTGCTCTGCCCGTCTTAATCACCATCATTATCTTAACGATCCATTTACTCTGTGGCCAGATCCATTTCTAACAAATACTATATCCAGCTCTTCCATTTCAAAAAGTCATCCTTAGTTGAATGTAGTTTTATAGAGGCAACAAGAATAGAAATTATTAAATATCCCTTGGCTGACTTGTGTAACATGCCATTTGTGGAAATTGACTGGTAAGGAAGAGGTGTAAGTTAGCCTTCTACACTGATGAGAATGTAGCTTTTATTTATTTTTAAGGGGAAAATTCTGTTGGGAAGAAAGATAGCTGTGATTATATCGGCATATGCTCCACAGGCAGGATTGGATGAATCAGAGAAAGATAGATTTTGGGATGATTTAATATGTGTAGTAGGTGGTATGCGGGATGATGAGATAGTGATTTTGGGAGGGGACTTAAATGGTCATGTAGGTGAAGCAGCACAAGGTTGTGAAGGAGTGCATGGGGGATGTGCATATGGTATAAGGAATGCAGAAGGGGAAAGGATACTCGAGTTTGGGGAGGCAACGGACATGATTGTGTGCAACACATATTTTAGGAAAAGAGACAGTAGGTTAATTACGTATGAGTCTGGGGGAAATAGCAGTCAGATAGATTATTTTCTGGTTAGGAGGGCTGATAGGAGGTTAGTGAGGGATGTTAAAGTTATAGGAAGTGAGGAGTGTGTGCAGCAGCACAAACTATTGATTTGTGATATGGTGCTTAAAGATCAAGTGATGAAAAAGAGGACTTATGTACCTAGGAGGAAAATATGGAAGCTGAAAAACCAAGTAGTAAGGGATGCCTTCTATAGCGAGTTGAGGAGAGTGGTGGCTGAACAGGGAGCTGTAGACAGAGGCGTTAATGAACAGTACAGAGCCCTCAAGAACAATTTCTTGAGAGTTACTGATGTAACATGCGGCTGGACAAGAGGACCACCAAGACATAAAGTAACTTGGTGGTGGGACGAGGGTGTAGAAGCTGCAATTAAGGAGAAAAGAAGGCTTTTCCGGGAATGGAAGAAGGGTGGTAGCAAAGAGGAATATTTGCTGCCAAGCGTAGGGCTAGGAGAGAGGTATACAGGGCAAAGTCTGAGTCACAGAGACAATTACTTGATAATCTAAATCATGGGGAAAGGAAAAATATATTTAGGGTGGCAGGTCATGTGAAGAGGGATAATTGGGATATCATAGGTGAGCAGTGTGTGAAGAATGATGAAGGAAGGGTAGTGGTGAACAGTGAGGATATTAAAGGTGCATGGAGAGAGCATTATAACCGGTTGTTGAATGAGGAGTTTGACTGGGACAGGGAAGGTTTGGAGCCAGCAGATCCAGTGTCTGGCCCTTGGCCTTTGATTGATACTGCTACTGTGAGTGAGGCAATAGGCAGGATGAAGATGGGGAAGGCAGCAGGTGTGTCTGGGTTGACTGCCGAAATGTTGAAGGCCTCAGGCGATATAGGGGTGAGGTTAGTCACTGACCTGATAAATAGGATTATTTATGAGTGTGTTGTCCCAGATGATTGGCTGAAGAGTGTAATTGTAAATGTGTATAAAGGGAAGGGTGATGCCCTGGAATGAGGAAATTATAGAGGTATAAAGCTTTTAGATCAGATAATGAAGGTAATGGAGAGAGTTTTAGAAGGTATGATTAGAGAAAGAGTGAATATTGATGAGATGCAGTTTGGGTTTATGCCAGGTAGGGGGACCACTGATGCCATATTCATTGTTCGACAGCTTCAGGAAAAATATATTAGTAGGAGAAGGGATCTTTATTTTGTTTCTGTTGATTTGGAGAAGGCCTTTGACAGAGTCCCTAGAGAGATGGTGAAGTGGGCAATGAGAAAGCTTGGCTTGGAGGAGTGGCTGGTTAGGGTGGTTATGGCCATGTATGGGGGTGCTCACACCCAGGTGAGAGTGAATGGAGATTTGAGTGATGAGTTTTCTGTGAATGTTGGTGTGCATCAGGGGTCAGTCTTGAGTCCCATGTTGTTTATCATGGTACTCGAAGCCCTTTCACGTGACTTTAGAAATGGACTCCCGTGGGAGTTGTTGTATGCTGATGATTTGGTGTTGATTGCAGAGAATGAAAGGGAGGCGGAGGAAAGGTTTAGGAAGTGGAGAGATGGTATGGGGCAAAAGGGTTTAAGGGTAAATGCAGATAAAACAAAAGTGATGATATCTAGGGTTGGTGGTGGTACTGTCAAAGACGAGGGAGAGTGGCCATGTGCAGTTTGCCACAAGGGCGTGGGAAGTAATTCCACCTTGTGCGGTGTGTGTGATAAATGGGTGCATAAGAGATGTAGTGGTATCAGAGGTAGAGTGCGAGATAATGCTGATTTTATGTGTACGGTGTGCCGGGGTGAGCAGGTGGAGATTGTCAGACGTGAAAGGATTGAACTTGCTGGTGAATCTCTTGAGTGTGTGGAAGAGTTTTGTTATTTGGAAGACATGTTGTGTGCTGGAGGTGGGGCTGGAGCTAGCTCTGTGGCTAGGGTGAGAAGTGGTTGGAAGAAGTTCAGGGAGCTCTTGCCTCTCCTGACATTGAGAGGGCTCTCCCTACGTGCTAAGGGGTCTTTGTATGCTGCATGTGTTAGGAGTGTAATGCTGTATGGCAGTGAGACCTGGGCAGTGAAGGAGGAAGATATTCGCCGGCTCAGACGTACAGAAATGACAATGATTAGGTGGATGTGCAGTGCGTCCCTGCTTCCAAGGCCTGGAGGGGCTTGGTTTACAATGGAAGAGTTGAGAGGTAGGATGGGACTGGAGTGTATTGGTGTTGTGATGAGGAGAGGTAGATTGAGGTGGTTTGGATATGTGAAGAGGATGGGGGATGATAATTGGGTGAAGAAGGTGAGAAGTGTTAATATTGGGGGTGGGGTTATGAGGTGTAGACCGAGAAAGACATGGGACGAGGTCATTAAGTGTGACTTTAGGGTTAAGGGACTGAACAGGGAGGCTGCAATGGATCGTGCAGCGTGGAGAGCCACCATTAGGTGACCAATGCCGACACATGCAAGCATGTTGGAGCCTTTAAAAACGAAAACGAAAACGATTCTTGATAGTGGCGTACGTTTACAGTAGTGCACATGTTTAACGTACTGGTTAAAGGTAAAATACATAACGTTATGATCTAAATCAGTTGACTGGTAATGTAATCTATCTATCTATCTATAGCCTGACGCCCTAATCCCGCAAAGGGTGGCCGCAGACAAAACGCCTCCAAGTCACTCTGTCACCCACCATTTGACTCCCCTCCCCCCAACTCACCCCCCCCTCCCTCATATACCTCTCAACTCCATCCCTCCACCTCATCCTCGGTCTACCTCTCCCTCTCCCTCCCTCCACCTCACCTACATACACCCTCTTAGTCAGTCTTTCATTCTCCATTCTCTCCACATGTCCAAACCACCTCAGTGTATTTCTCCTAATCTTTTCAACCACATCCACATCTACCCCACAACATTCCTTCACTTCTTCATTCGTCAACCTGTCCCTCCACATCACTCCACATGCTCCTCTCAAGTAACTCATTTCCACTGCTCTCACTCTTGATTTGTTCCCCTCTTGCAAGGTCCATGCCTCGCTTCCATACATCAGGGTAGGGATCACAATACCATCATGCAGTGACTTCTTAACTTCCATACTCACCTCCCTATTTCTCATCACTGCTTTCAGTGTACCAACAACCTTTCTTTCCTGCTGTACCCTTTCACGTACTTCATCCCCCAAAGTTCCATCCTTACTCATCACACTACCCAAGTACTTGAATGCACTCACATTCTCCATATCCTCACCATCCAATCTCACTGCACACTCTGTGACTTCATTCCTCTCAAACACCATAACTTTACTTTTGTTTACATTAACTTTCAGCTTCCTCCTCCTACACACTGTCCCTAATTCATTCACCAAACCTTGCAACTCCCATTCATCTTCACTCAACAATACTGTATCATCAGCAAACAGCAACACCGGAAGCTTCCAAATCTCACCCTCATTCATTAGGGCCACCCCCACATCCACTGCCCTACCTTGCACCTCCTTTACAACCCCATCCATATATATATTAAACAGCCATGGAGACATCACACACCCCTGCTTCAGTCCCACATTGAGATCAAAGAACTCACTCAGCTCACCATCCACTCGCACCGTAGCCCTAGCTCCCTCGTACATACTCTTCACAGCACTCAACAATTTCCCCTCCACTCCATATATTCTCAATACCTTCCACATACCTTGCCTATCTATTCTGTCATAAGCTTTCTCCAAGTCCATGAAGGCAGCATACACTTTCCTTCCCTTCTCTAGATACTTCTTCACCAAACATCTTAGAACAAATATCTGATCTACACACCCTTTTCCCTTCCTAAATCCCCCTTGTTCTTCTCCAACTAGCTCCTCTGTCATATGCCTAACCCTATCAATGAGTATTCTACCATATATTTTACCAGTCACACTAAGAAGGCAAATACCCCTATGGTTACCACATATTCTCAATACCTTCCATATACCTTGCCTATCTATTCTGTCATAAGCTTTCTCCAAGTCCATGAAGGCAGCATACACTTTCCTTCCCTTCTCTAGATACTTCTCCACTAAACATCTTAGAACAAATATCTGATCTACACACCCTTTTCCCTTCCTAAATCCCCCTTGTTCTTCTCCAACTAGCTCCTTTGTCATATGCCTAACCCTATCAATGAGTATTCTACCATATATTTTACCAGTCACACTAAGAAGGCAAATACCCCTATGGTTACCACATACTTCTCTCTCCCCTTTTCCTTTGTACAGAGGAACAATTATACCTGATTTCCAGTCCTCTGGAACCCTTCCCTCTTCCCAAGCCAATCTACACAACTTCCATATCCACTCCACAACAATCTAACCCCCATACCTAAGCATTTCACCACACACTCCATCAATTCCTGGGGCCTTTCCCAGCTTAATCTTCTTCATCGCTTCCACTACTTCCGCCCTACTGATCTCTTCCTCCCTCCTCTCATCTCTTTTTCTCCCAGCCATTCCCCAACCACTTATACTCACACTGCTCTCACTCTCTACATTCAACAAATCCTCAAAGTGCTCCTTCCATCTCCTCAATTTCTCTCTCTTCTCCACCAACAATCTATTATTCCTATCTTTCACTCCCCTACTATTTCCCCTTTCACATTGCCTTACTTTCTTTACCTCCTTCCAAAACAATTTCTTATGCTCCCTCCATTTCACACTCAGATAATGTGGTGCATTGTTAAATGTACACATACATAAAACCTTACATGCACACAGCACATAGACATTATGAATGATCAAGAAGGCTCTAGCATTGTGTACTGGCATTCATTACCATACACGTGCAGATAGAAT